>NW_027524612.1:0-216818 GCF_052094955.1 Ictidomys tridecemlineatus
CCAATCTCCAACATTTGATCTCTGCAACAGTTTTTCTGTACCTCAGTCTAAAAACTCTGCTCTCTGCAATTATCCTTCTGCACCCGAGTCTCCAACCTCTGCTCCCTGTAACAGTCTTTCTGTACCTCACTCTCCATCTTCTGCTCTGTATCAGTCCTGCACCCCTGTCTCCCACATCTGCTCTCTGTAACTGTCCTTCTTCACCTCAGTCTTCATACTCTGCTATGTGTAAGAGTCCTTCTGCATCTCAGTCTGGATACTCTACTGACTGCAACCATCCTTCTGTACCCCAGTCTCCAACCTCTGTTCTCTGCAACGATCCTTCTGAAACTCAGTCTCCAACATCTACTCTCTGCAACGATCCTTCTGCACCTCAGTCTCCAACCTCTGGTCTCAAAAGATCTTTCTGCACCCCAGAATCCAAAATCTTCTCTCTGTAATATTTCTTCTCCAAGCCAGTCTCCAACCTCTTCTTTCTGCAACGGTCCTGCTTCACCCCAGTCTCCAACCTCTGTACGCCGCAATAGTCCTTCTGCTCCCCAGTCTCCAAACTCTGCTCTCTGTAAAGGTCCTTTTGCACGCCAGACTCCAACCTCTGCTTTCATTATCCGTCCATCTGAACCTCAGTCTCCAAGCTCTGCTCTCTGCAAAAGTCTTTCTGTTCCCCATTCTCCAACTTCTGCTCTCTGCAACAGTCCTTCTGAACAACAGTATCCAACATCTGCTCTCTGAAAAACTCCTTGTGTACCCTAGTCTCCAATCTCAGCTCTCTGCAACAGTCCTTCTGTACTGCAGTTTCCAACATCTGCTGTCTGCAATAGTCCTTCTGCACCTCAGTCTCAAACCTCTGCTCTCTGTAAGATCCTTTTAAACGCAGTCTAAAAACCGCTGCTCTCTGTAAAAGTTCTTCTGCACCGCAGTCACCAAACTCTTCTCTCTGCAACAATTCTTCTCCATCCCAGTCTCCACGCTCTGCTCTCTGCAACACTTTTTATGCACCCCAGTCTCTAAACTCTGCTCTCTTTAACAGGCCTTCTGCAACCTAGTGTCCAACATCTGCTCTCTGTAAGAGTCCTTCTGCACACCAGTCTCCACCCTCTGCTTTCTGTATCAGTCTTTCTGCACCCCAGTCTCAAAACTCTGATCTCTGCAACAGTGTTTCTGCACCCTAGTTAGCAACATCTGATCTCTGCAACAATCATTCGGCACCCCAGCCTCCAACCACTGCTCTCTGTAAAAGACATTCTGTACTGCAGTCCAACCTCTGCTCTCTGTAACCTTCTTTCTTCACCATGAACTCCAATCTCTGCTTTCTCTATCAGTCCTTCTGCACCCCAGTCTCCAAACTCTGCTCTCTGTAAGAGTCCTACTGCACATCAATCTCCAACCTCTTCTCTCAGTAAGATCCTACTGCACCCCAGTATCCAAACTCTGCTCTCTGTATGATGTCTTCTCTACCCCAGTCTCCAACTTTCTGCAATGGTCGAGCTGCACCCCAGTCTCAAACCTCTGTCCTCTGCAACAGTTTTCCTGCTCCCCAGTCTCCAGCCTCTGCACTCTGTAGCAGTCCTTCTGTACCGCAGTCTCAAAACTCTGCTCTCTGTAAGATTCTTCTGAAAACCAGTCTTCAAACCCTGCTTTCTGTAACAGTACTTCTGAACCCAGACTCCAACCTTTTCTCTCTGTAACAGTCCTTCGTCACCCCCAGTCTCCACCCTCTGCTCTCTGTAACGATTCTTCTGCACCCAAGTCTCCAACGTCTTCTCTCTGCAACAATCCTTCTTCACAACAGTCTCCAAATTTTTTTCCACTGGAAGCTTCTTCTGCACCCCAGTTTCCAAACTCTTCTCTCGGTAACATTCCTTCTAAACCACAGTCTCTAACGTCTACTCTATGCAGTGGTCCCTATGCACCCCAGTCTCCAACCTTGTTCTCTACAACAGTTCTTCTGTACCGTAGTCTTCAACGTCTGTTCTCTGTAAGGTTCCTTCTGCACACCATTCTCCAAACTTTTCTCTCTGTAAAAGTCCTTCTGCACCTCACTATGCAACCTCTGCTCTCTGCAACAGTCCTTCTGCACCCCAGTCTTCAAAATTTGCGTTCTGCATCAGTCCTTTTCCAACCCAGTCTCCAACTTCTGCTCTGTGTTACCGTCCTTCTGTACTTCAGTCTCCAACCACTGCTATCTTTAACAGTCTTTCTGCACCCAAGTCTCCAAACTCTGCTATCTGTATCATTTCTTCTGCACCCCCAGTCTCTAAACTCTGCTCTCTGAAACAATCCTTCTGCACCTCAGACTCCAAACTCTGTTCTCTGCAAAAGTCCTACTGCGACCCAAACTCCAACCTCTTCTCTCTGCATCAGTCCTTCTGCACCTCAGTGTCAAAACTCTGCTTTATGTATGATCATTCTAAAACCCAGTCTCCAACCTCTGCTATTGGCAATGGTCCTTCTGCACCCCACTCTCCAAACTCTGTTCTCCACAACAGTTATTCTGCACCCCAGTTTCCAACCTTTGCTCCCTGTAACAGTTCTTCTGTACCACAGTATCCAAACTCTGTTTTCTGTAAGGGTCCTTCTGCACCTCAGACTGCAACCTCTGCTCTCTGCAACAGTCCTCCTGCACCCCAGTCTTCAACCTCTGCTCGCTGCAACAGTACTTCTGCAGCCCAGTCTCCAAAATCTGCTCTCTTCAATATTTCTTTTCCACCCCAATCTCCAAACTCTGCTCTCTGTAACCGTCTTTCTGTACTGCAGTCTTCCACCTCTTATCTCTGTAACGGTCCTTCTGCACCCCAGTCTCCAAAGTCTGCTTTCTGTATCAGTTCTTCTGCACCCCGGTCTCTATACTCTGCTCTCTGTAACAGTCTTTCTGCACCTCAGACTCCAACCTCTGCTCTCTGCAAAAGTCCTACTATGCCCCAATCTCCAAACTCTGCTCTCTGCATCAGTCCTTCTGCACCTCAGTGTTCAAACTCTCCTCTTTGTATTTTATTTCTGAAATCCAGTCTCAAACCTCTACTATATGCAATGGTCCTTCTGCACCCCAGTCTCCAACCTCTGTTCTCTACAAAAGTTATTCTGAACCCCAGTCTCCAAATTCTGCTCTGTGTAACAGTCCTTCTGTACCACAGTCTCAAACCTCTGTTCTCCGTAAGGGTCCTTCGTCACCGCAGTCTCCAACCTCTACTTTCAGTATCACTCCTTCAGCACCACATTCTCCAAACTCTGCTCTCTGTAACAGTCCTTCTGCACCTCAGTCTGCAACCTCTGCTCTCTGCAATAGTCTTTCTGCACCCCAGTCTACAATCTCTGTTCTCTTCAACAGTCCTTCTGCACCCCCGTCTCTAACATCTGCTCTCTGCAACAGTCCTTCTCCACCTCAGTCTTAAACTTTGCTCTCTGCAACAGTCCTTCTGCACCCTGTCACCAAGCTCTGCTTTCTGTATCAGTCCTCCTGCACCCCAGTCTCCAACCTCTGCTCTCTATAACAATTATTCTGCACCTCAGTCTCTATAACAGTCCTTATACAACTCAGTCTCAAACCTCAGGCTCGTTTAAACAGTCCTTCTGCACATCAGTCTTAAAACTCTGCTCTCAGCAACGATCCTAATGCACCTCAGTCTCCAACCTCTGCTCTCTGTAACAGTCCTTCTGTACCTCAGTCTCCAAACTCTGCTCTTTGTAAGATCCTTTTGCAACCCAGTCTTTAAACTCTGCTCTCTGTAACTGTCCTTCTGTACCCCAGTCTTTAAGCACTGCTCTCTGTAATGGGACTTCTGTACCTCAATCTCCAACCTCTGCTCTCTGCAAGGGTCCTTCTGCACCTGTATCTAAACTCTTCTTTCTGTAACAGTACTTCTGCACCTCAGTCTCCAACCTCTGCTCTCTGTAACATCCTCCTGCAACCCAGTATTAAGACTCTGCTCTCTGTAACAGGCCTTCTGCACCCCAGTCTCCAACCTCTGTTATCTGTATCAGTCCTTCTTCGTTCCAGTCTCCAACCTCTGCTCTCTGCAACGATCCTTCTGCACCCCAGTGTCCAACCTATGCTCGCTGTAAGGTCCTTCTGCACACCTGTCTCCAACCTCTGCTCTCTGTAACACTTGTCTGTACCACAGTCTCCAAATTCTGCTCTCTGTAAGGGTCCTTCTGCACCTCAGTCTCAGACTTCTGCTCTCTGCAACACTCCTTCTGCACCTCAGTGTCCTAACTTTGCTCTCTTAAACAGTTTTTCTGCACCTCAGTCTTTAACCTGTTCTCTCTGTTAAAGTCCTTCTGCACCCCAGTCTCCAACCTGTGCTCTCAGTAAAAGTCCTTCTGCACCACAGTCTCCAACCTCTTCTCTCTCTAACCATCCTTCTGAACCCAAGTCTACAAATTCTGCTCTCTGCAATGATGCTTCTGCACCACAGTCTCCAAAGTCTGCTCTCTGTAAGGGTCCTTCTGCACCCCAGTCTTGAAACTCTGCTTTCTGTAACCGTTCTCTTTCACCCAAGTCTCCAACATCTGCTCTCTGAAGAAGTCCTTCTAAACCCTAGTCTCCAACCTCTGCTCTGTGTAACAGTCCTTGTACAGCCCAGTCTCCATACTCTGCTCGCACCAAGGATCCTTCTGCACCCCAGTCTTCATCTTTTTCTCTCTGCAACTGTCCTTTTTCACCCCAGTCTCCAGCACCTACTCTCTGCAACAGTCCTTCTTCACCCCAGTCTCCAACCTCTGCTCGCTGTAACAGTCCTTCTGGACCCCAATATCCAAACTCTACTCTCTATAACAGTCCTTCTACACCGCAGTCTAAAACCTCTGCTCTCTGCAAAAGTTTTTTGCACCCCAGTCTCCAACCTCTTTTCTCTGTAACTATCCTTCTGCACCTCAGTCTCCAAACTCCGCTCTTTGCAAGGGTCCTTCTGCACCTCAGTCTCCATCCTCTACTCTCTGAAACAGTGCTTTTGCACTTCAGTCTCCAACCTCTGCTCTCTGTAACAGGCCTTGTGCACCCCAGTCTCCAACTTCTACTCTATGTATCAGTTTATCTGCACCCCAGTCTCCAACCTCTTCTCTCTGCAATGATCCATCTGCACCCCAGTCTCCAACCTTTGCTGCCTGAAACAGTTCCTTTGAAACCCAGTCTCCAACATCTGCTCTCTGCAACAGTTCTTCTGTACCTCATTTTGAAAAATTTGCTCTCTGCAACAATCCCTCTGTACCCCAGTCTCCAACCTTTGCTCTCTGTAACAGTCTTTCTGTACCTCTGTCTCATACCTCTGCTCTCTGTAAGACTCTTCTAAAAACAAGTCTGCAAACTCTGCTCTCTGTAACAGTCCTTCTGCACCCTAGTCTCCAAACTCTGTTCTATGTAACACTCCTTCTGAACGTCAGTCTCAAACCTCTGCTCTCTGTAAGATCCTTCTACTATCCAGTCTCCAAACTCTGCTCACTGTAACAGACTTGTGCACCCCAGTCTCCAAACTCTGTTCTCCAAAACAGTTCTTCTGTACCACAGTCTTCAACCTCTGTTCTTTGTAAGGGTCCTTCTTCACCTCAGTCTCCAACCTCTTCTTTCTGTATCAGTCCTTCTGCACTACAGTCTCCAAACTCTGATCTCAGTTACAGTCCTTCTGCACCTAACTCTGCAACCTCTTCTCTCTGCAACAGCCCTTCTGCACCCCAGTCTTCAACCTTGCTCTCTGCAACACTCTTTCTGCAACCCAGTCTCAAATATGTTCTCTCTGCAACAGACCTTCTGTACTGCAGTCTCAAATCTCTGCTCTCTGTAATGGTCCTTCTGCACCCCAGTCTCAAAACTCTGCAATCTGTATCAGTTTTTCTGAACCCCAGTCTTCAAACTTTTGTCTCTGTAATATTCTTCTGCACCTCAGACTCCAACCTCTGCTCTCTGTAAGATCCTTTGAAACCCAGTCTCCAAACTCATACTTTCTGCAATGGTCCTTCTGCTCCCCAGTCTCCAACCTCTGTTCTCTACAACAGTTATTCTGCACCCCAGTATCCAACCTCTACTCTCTGTAACGGTATTTCTGTACCGCAGTCTCCAAACTCTACTTTGTGTATCAGTCCTTCTGCACTCAAGTCTCTAACCTCTGCTCTCTGTAACAGTCCTTCTGCACCTCAGTCTCCAAATTCTTCTCTCTGCAAAAGTCTTTCTCCACCCCAGTCTCCAACATCTACTCTCTGCAACAGTCTCTGCACCCCAATCTCGAACTTCTCCTCCTTGCAACAGTTCTTCTGCACCCCAGTTTCCCACCTCCTCTCTGCAATAGTCCTTCTGCACCCAAGTCTCAAACATCTGATCTCTCCAACAGTCCTTCTCCACCCCAGTCTTCAAAATCTACTCTCTGTAACAGTCCTTCTGTAGGGCAGTTTCCAAACTCTTCTCACTGTAACCGTCCTTCTGTAACCCAGTCTTCAAACACTGCTCTCTGTATCAGTCCTTCTGAACCCAGGCTTCAAACTCTGCTCTCTGTAACAGTCCTTCTGCACCTCAGTCTCCAACATCTTCTCTCTACAACATTCCTTCTCCAACGCAGTCTCAAACCTCTTCTCTTTGCAAAAGTTCTTCTGCACCACAGTCTCCACACTCTGCTTTCTGTATCAGTTCTTCTGAACCCCAGTTTTCAACCTCTGCTCTCTGTAACAGTCCTTCTGCACCTCAGTCTTCAACCTCTGCTCTCTTCAACAGTCCTTCTGTACCCCAGTCTCAGACCTCTGCTCTCTGCAACAGTCCTTCTACACCCAAGTCTCCAACCTCTACTCTTCTCAGTGATCCTTCAGCACCCCAGTCTCCAACGTCTGCTCTCTGCATCAGTCCTTCTGCACCTCTGTCTACAACCTCTGGTCTCTATAGCATTCTTCTGGAATCCAGTTTCCAAACTCTACTCTCTGTGACATTTCTTCTGCACCCCAGTCTCCAACCTCTACTCTCTGTAACAGTCCTTCTGTTCCGCATTCTCCAAACTCTGCTCTCTGCAACTGTCTTTCTGCACCTCAGGCTCCAAACTCTGCTCTCTGCAACATTTCTTCTTCACCCCAGTCTCAAAACTGTGCTCTCTGTAACTGTCTTTCTGCACCCCAGTCTCCAACCTATGCTCTCTGTAACACTCCTTCTCCACGTCATTCTCCAACGTCTGCTCTCTGTAAGATCCTTCTACTACCCAGTCTCCAAACTCTGCTTCCTGTAACAGTCCTTATGCATCCCAGTCTTCAAACTTTTCTCTCTTTAACAGGCCGTCTGCATCCAAATCTCCAACATCTGCTCTGTGCAACGGTCCTTCTGTACCCCAGTCTCCAAACTCTGTACTTTGCAACAGTCCTTCTGCCTCCCAGTCTCCAAACTCTTCTCCCTGTAGCAGCCGTTCTGCACTTCAGTCGCCAACCTCTGTTCTCTGCAACAGTCCTTCTGCACCCCAGTCTCTAACCTCTGCTCTCTGTAACAGTTCTTCTACACCGCAATCCCCAACCTCTGCTCTCCTTCTGCACCCCAGTCTCCAAACTCTGCTTTCTGTATCAGTCTTTCTGCAACTCAGTCTCCAACCTCTGCTCTCTGTAACAGTCCTTCTGCACCTCAGTCTTCAATTTCTGCTCTCTGCAATTGTCCTTCTGCACCTCAGTATCCAACCTCTACTCTCTGTAAGATACTTTTGCAAACCAATTTCCAAAATCTGCTCTCTGTAACAGCCCTTCTTCACCCCTTCTCCAAACTCTGCTCTCTGTAACAGGCGTTCTGCACGCCATTCTCCACCATCTTCTATCTGAAACAGTCCTTCTGTGCACAAGTCTCTAACCTCTGCTCTCTGCAACAGCCCTTCTGCACCCCAGTCTCCAACATCTGCTCTCTGCATTTGTCCTTCTGCACCTCAGTCTGAAAACTCTGCTCTCTTCCACGATCCCTCTGCACCCCAGTCTTCAACCTCTGTTCTCTACAACAGTCCTTCTTCATCCCAGTCTTCAACCTCTGCTCTCTGTAACAGTCCTTCTGCACCTAAGGCTCCAAATTTTGCTCTCTGCAACAGTCCTTCTGCAACCCAGTCTCCAACCTCTGCTGTCTGCAACAATCATTCTGCACCCTAGGCTCCAACATCTGATTTCTGTATCAGTCTTGCACCCCAGACACCGAAATCTGCTCTCTGTAACAGTCCTTCTGCACCTCAGTCTCCAACCTCCACTCTCTTTAACAGTCCTTCTGCACTTCACTCTCCAACCTGTGCTCTATGTAATATTCCTTGTGCACCCCAGTCTCCAACCTCTGCTCTCTGCAACGATCTTTCTAAACCACAGACTCCAACCTCTTCTCTCTGCAACGATCCTTCTGCACCCAAGTCTCCGAACTCTGCTCTCTGCAACAGTGCGTCTGTACCCAAGTCCCCAACCTCAGCTCTCTGAAAGATCCTTCTGCACCCAAGTCTCAAAACTCTACTATCTCTAACAATCCTTCTGCACATCAGTCTCCAACTTCCGCTCTCAGCAACGGTCCTTATGCACCCCAGTTTCCAACTTGTGTTCTCTGCAACCGCCCTTCTGTAGCACAGTCTTCAAAATCTGCTCTCTGTAACAGTCCTTCTGTACTGCAGTCTCGTAACTCTGCTCTCTGTAATGGTCCTTCTTGACCCCAGTCTCCCACCTGTGCTTTTGGTATCAGTCCTTCTGCACCCCAGTCTCCAACCTCTGCTCTCTGGAACTTTCCTTCTGCACCTCAGTCTCCAACCTCTGCTCTCTGTATCAGTCCTTCTGCACCCCAGTCTCCAAACTCTGCTCTCTGAAACAGTCCTTCTGCACCTCAGTCTTCAACAACTGCTCTCTGCAACAGTCCTTCTGCACCCCAGTCTCCAACCTCTGCTCTCTGGAACAGTCCTTGTATACCCCAGTCTCCATAATCTGTTCTCTTCAACGATCCTTCTGCACGCCAGTCTCCAACGTCTATTCTGCAACAGTCTTTCTGCAACCCAATCTCTAAATTCTGCTGTCTGTAAGATCATTCTGTACCCCAGTCTCCAACCTCTGCTCTCTGCAATGGTCCCTCTGCACCCCAGTCTCCAACCTTGTTTTCAAAAACACTTCTTCTGTACAGCAGTCTTCAATCTCTGTTCTCTGTAAGGGTCCTTCTTCACCCCAGTCTCCAACATCTGCTTTCTGTATCAGTTCTTCTTCACCACAGTATCCAAACTCTGCCTTCTGTAAAAGTCTTTCTGCACCTCACTCTGCAATCTATGGTCTCTGCAACAGTTCTTCTCCACCCCAGTCTCCAACCTCTGCTCTTTGTAACAGTCCTTCAGCACTGCAGTCTTTAACCACTGCTCTCTGCAATGGTCTCTCTGCCCCTGAGTCTCCAACCTTGTTCTCAACAACAGTTCTTCTGTGCCGCAGTCTTCAACCTCTGTTCTCTGTAAGGGTCCTTTTCCAACCTATTCTCTAAACTCTGCTCTCTGTAACGGTCCTTCTGCACCCGAGTCTCTAAACTCTGCGTTATGTATCATTCATTCTGCACCCCAGTCTCCAACCTCTGCTCTTTGTAATAGTACTTCTATACCTCAGACTCCAAACTCTGTTCTCTGCAACAGTTTTAGTGTGCCCCAATCTTTAACCTCTGCACTCTGCAACAGCCCTTATGCACCACTATGTCCAAACTCTGCTCTCTGTAAGATCTTCTGAAAACTAGTTTCCGAACTCTGCTTTCTGCAATGGTCCTTCTGCACCCCAGTCTTCAATTTCGGATCACTATAATAGTTATTCTGCACCCCAATATAAAACCTCTGCTCTCTGTAACAGTCCTTCTGTTCTGCAGTCTCCAAACTCTATTCTCTGTAAGGGTCCTTATGCACCACATTCTCCAACGTCTGTTTTCTGTATCAGTCCTTTTGCACCACAATCACAAAACTCTGCTGTCTGTATCAGGCTTTCTGCACCTCAGTCTGCAACCTCTGCCCTCTGCAATAGTCCATATGCACCTCAGTCTCTAATTTCTGCTCTCTGCAACATTCCTTCTGAACCTCAGTCTCCAATATCTGCTGTCTGCAACAGTCCTTCTCCAACCCAGTCTCCAAACTCTGCTCTCTGCTACAGTTCTTCTACACCCCAGTCTTCAACCTCTGCTTTCTGTATCAGTCCTTCTGCACCAGAGTCTCCAAAATCTGCTCTCTGTAACACTCCTTCTGCACCTTACTCTGAAACATCTGCTCTCTGCAACAATCCCTCTGCACCCCAGTCTTCAACCTCTGCTCTCTGTAACAGTTCTTCTGTACTGCAGTCTCCAGCCTCTGCTCTCTATAACAGTCCTTCTACACCTGAGTCTCCAAACTCTGCGTAATGTGTCAGTCATTCTGCAAACCAGTCTCCAACCTCTGCTCTCTGTAAAAGTCCTTCTGCACCTCAGAATCCAACCTCTTTTCTCTGCAAAAGTACTTCTGCACCCCAATCTCAAACCTCTGCTCCCTGCAACAGCCCTTCTGCACCTCAGTGTCCAAACTCTTCTCTCTGTAGGATCCTTCTGAAACCCAGTCTCCCACCTCTGCTTTCTGCAATGGTCCTTCTGCACCTCAGACTCCAACCTCTGTTCTCTGAAGCAGTCCTTCTACATCGCTGTCTCCATACTCTGCTCGAACCAACGATCCTTCTGCACCCCAGTCTCGAACCTCTGCTCTCTGCAACGATCCTTCTGCACCCTACTCTCAAAACTCTGCTTCCTTCAACAGTCTTTCTGAACCCCAGTCTCCAAAATCTGCTCTCTGCAACAGTTCTTCTGTACCTCAGTCTGAAAAATCTGCTCTCTGCAATAATCCTTCTGAACCCCAGTCTCCAACCTCTGCTCTCTTTTACAGTCCTTATGTACCTCAGTCTCCAAACTCTGCTCTATGCAACAGTCCTTCTTCACCAAAGTCTCTAACATCTGCGCTCTGAAACAGTCCTTCTACACCCCAGTCTCAATACTCTGCTTGCCCCAACGAACCTTCAGCACCCCAGTCTCCAACCTCTGGTCTCTACATCAGTTCTTTTGCACCCCAGTCTCCAACCTCTGCTCTCTGTAACCGTCCTTCTCTACCGCAGTCTCCAACTGCTGTTCTCCGTAAGGGTCCTTATGCACCTCAGTATCCAAACTCTGCTTCCTGTATCTGTCGTTTTGCACCACAGTCTCAAAACTCTTCCCTCTGTAACAGTCCTTCTGCAAGTCAGTCTGCAACCTCTGCTCTCTGCAACAGTCCTACTGCACCCCAGTCTCAATCCTCTGCTCTCTGCAACAGTCCTTTTGCATCCCAGTCTCCAAACTCTGCTCTCTATAACAGTCCTTCTGTACTGCATTCTCCAACATCTTCTCTCTGTAAGGGTACTTCTAGACCAGAGTCTCCAACCTCTGCTTCTGTATCAGTCTTTCTGCACCCCAGTCTCCAACCTGTGCTCTGTGTAACTGTCGCTCTGCACCTTAGTCTCCAACCTTTGCTCTCTGCTACAGTCCTTCTAGACCCCAGTCTCCAACCTCTGCTCTCTCTAACAAGCTTTCTGCACCTCCGTCTACAACCTCTGCTCTCTGCAATGGTCCTTCTGCACCTGAGTCTCCAACCTCTACTCTCTGTTACAGTGCTTCTACACCTCAGTCTCCAACCTCTTCTCTATGTAAGATCCTTCTGCAATCCAGTCTCCACACTCGGCTTTCTGTAAAAATCCTTCTTCACCCCAGTTTCCAAGCTCTTCTCTGTGTAACAATATTTCTGTGCCTCAGTCTCCAAAATCTACTCTCTGTGAAAGTCCCTCTGCATCTCACTCTCCAACAACTGCTCTCTGTAAGTACCTTCTACAACCCAGACTCCAAACTCTGCCCTCTTTAACAGTCCTTCTGCACGCCTTCTTGCAACTTTCCTCTCCATAACAGGCCTTCTGAACCCCAGTCTCGAAAGTCTGTTCGCTATAACAATCCTTCTGCACCCGTCTCCAACATCTGCTCTCTGTAACAGTCCTTCTTCACCTCGGTCTACAATCTCTGCTCTCTGTAAGACCCTTCTGCAACCTTGTCTAAAAACTCTGCTCTCTGTAACAGTCCTTCTGCACCTCAGTCTCCAAACTCTGTTCTTTGCAACACTCTTTCTGTACCCCAGTCGCCACCCTCTACTCTCTGTAACAGTCCTTCTGTACCGCACTCTTCAAACTATTCTCTCTGTATCAGTTTTTCTGCACCCCAGTCTCCAAACTCTCTTATGTGTAACAGTCCTTCTGCACCTCAGTCTTCGACCTCTGCTCTCTGAAAGAGTCCTTCTGCACGCCAGTCTCAAACATCTGCTCTCTAAACAGTGCTTCTGCACTTCAGTCTTTAAAATCTGCTCTCTGCAACAGCCCTTCTGAACCCCAGTGTCCAAACCCTTCTTGCTGCAAGGATCCTTCTGCACCCCAGTCTCCAACCTCTGCTCTTTGAAATATCTGACCCCAGTTTCCGAACTCTGCTCTCGGTAATATTCCTTCTCCACGCTAGTCTCCAACCTCTTCTTTCTGCAACAAACCTGCTGCACCCCAGTCTCTAACCTCTGTACTCTGCAACACTCCTTATGCTCCCTAGTCTCCAAACTCTGCTCTCTGTAACAGTCCTTCTGTACCACAGTCTCCAAATTATGCTCTCTGTAAAGGTTTATTTGCACGCCAGTCTCCAATCACTGCTTTCTTTGTCCGTCCATCTGAACCTCAGTCTCCAACCTCTGCTCTCTGCAAAAGTCCTTCTGCAACCCATTCTCCAACTTCTGCTCTCTGCAACAGTCCTTCTGAAAAACAGTATCCAACACCTGCTCTCTGAAAAAGTCCTTTTGTACCATAGTCTCCAACCTCTGCTCTCTGCAACAGTTATTCTGTACTGCAATCTCCAACTTCTGCTCTCTGCAACGAACCATGTGCACCCCAGTCTCCAACATCTGCTCTCTGCAAAAGTCCTTCTGCACCTCAGATTGAAAATTTTGCTTTCTGCAACAATCTTTCTGCACCCCAGACTTCAACATCTGCTCTCTGTAACAGTCCTAATGCACCTCAGTCTCCAAACTCTGCTCTATGTAAGATCCTTGAGCAACACACTCTCCAAAATTTGTTCTCTGTAACAGTCCTTCTGCACCTGTGTCTCCAACCTCTGCTCTCCATTACAGTCAATCTACACCTCAGTCTGAAACCTCTTCTCTCTACACAATCCATGGGAACCCAAGTCTCCAACCAATGCTCTCTGTAACAGTCCTCCTGCACCTCAGTCTCCAAACTCTGCTCTGTAAGATCCTTGTGCCACCCAGTCTCCTAACTTTGCTTTCTATAACAGTCTTTCTGCACCTCAGTCTTCAACCTCTGCTCTATTTAACAGGCCTTCTGCACCCCAGTCTCCAAACTCCTCTCTCTGTAACAGGCCTTCTGCACCCCAGTCTCCAAACTCTTCTCTCTACAACAATTTTTCTACACCTCAGTCTCTAACATCTGTTCTCTGTAAGATCCTTCAGCAACCCAGTCTCCCAACTCCGCGCTCTCTAACAGTCCTTCTGCACCCCTTCTCCCAACTCTCCTCTACGTAACAGACCTTCTGCACCCCAGTCTCCAAAGTCTGTTCTTTATAAAAAGACTTCTGCACCCCAGTCTCCAACCACTGCTCTCTGCAAAAGTCCTTATGCGCCCCAGTCTCCAACCTGTGGTCTCTGCAACAGGGCTTCTGCACCTCAGTCTTAAAACGCTGTTCTCTGCTACGATCTTTTTGAACCTCAGTCTCCAACCTCTCCTCTCTGAAACGATCTTTCTGCACCCCAATCTCCAACGTCGTCTCTCCTTAACAGTCCTTCTGAACCTCAGTCTCCAAATTCTACTCTTGGCAATAGTCGTTCTTCACCCAAGTCTCCAGCCTCTGCTCTCTGCAACAGTCCTTCTACACCCCAGTCTTCAACCTCTACTCTGTTTAACAGTCCTTCTGCACCCCAGGCTCCAACCTCTGCTCTCTGTAACAATCCTTCTGCACCCCAGTCTCCAACCTCTGCTCTCTGTAACAGTCCTTCTGCACCGTATTCTCAAACCTCTGCTCTCTGTTACACTCTTTATATTCGGCAGTCTCCAACCTCTGCACTCTGTAACGGTCCCTCTGTACACCAATTTCCAACCTCTGCTTTCTGTAACAGTCCTTTTGCACCTTTGTCACCAAACTCTGCTCTCTGTAACAGTCCTGCTTCAACTCAGCCTAAAAACTCTGCTCTCTATAACAGTCCTTCTGCAACCCAGTCTCCAACCTCTGCTCTCTGTAGCAGGCCTTATGCACCCCAGTCTCCAAACTCTGCTCTCTGAAACAGTCCTTCTGCGCGCCAGTCTGCAACCTCTGCTCCCTGTAACGGTCCTTCTGTACCTCAGTCTCACACCTCTGTTTTCTGTATCATAATTCTTCACCCCAGTTTCCAACGTTTGCTCTGTGTTATAATTTTTCTGCATCTCAGTCTCTAACCTCTTCTTTCTGAAACAATCCTTCTGCACCCCAGTATCCAACCTCTTCTTTCTGCAACAATCATTCTGCACCCAAGTCTCCAAACTGTGCTTTCTGTAACAGTCCTTCTGCACCGCAGTCTCCCACCTCTTCTCTCGGTAACCATCCTTCTGCAGCCCAGTCTACACCTCTGCTTTCTTCAACGATTCTTCTGCAACTCAGTCATCGACTTCTGCTCTCTTCAACGATCCTTCTGCAATCCAGACTCCACCTCTGCTCTCTGTTACTGTTTTTCGGCACCTCAGTCTCCAACCTCTGCTCTCTGCAACCGTCTTTCTGCACCCCTGTCTCCAACCTCTGCTCTCTGCAACGATCCTTATGCACCCCAGTCTCCAACATCTGCTCTCTGCAACAGTCCTTCTGCACCCGAGTTTCCAACGTCTCCTCTCCTTAAAACTCCTTCTGCACCCCAGTCTCCAACCTCTGTTCTTTGTAAGGTCCATCTGCACCCCAGTTTCCAATCTCTGCTCTCTGTAACATTTTTCTCCAACCCAGTCTACAACCTCTGCTTTCCTCAACGGTCCTGCTGCAACCCAGTCTACAACATCTGTTCTCTGCAACAGTCCTTCTACTTTCCAGTCTCAAACCTCTGCTCTCTGTATCAGTCCTTCTCTACCGCAGTCTCCAACCTCTGCTCTCTCTAACGGTCCTTCTGCACCCCAGTCTCAAACCTCTGCTTTCTGTATAAGTCCTTCTGAACCACAGATTCCAACCTCTGCTTTCTGTAACAGTCTTTCTGCACCTTTCTTTCCAACCTCTTAACTCTGCAACCTTACTTCTGCACCTCATTCTCTAACCTCTGCTCTCTGTAACAGTCCTTCTGCACCCCATTCTCTAACCTCTGGTCTCTGCAACAGTCTTTCTGTACTACAGTCTCTAACCTCTGCTCTCTGTAACGGTTCTTCTGCACCCCAGTCTCAACCTCTGCTTTCTGTATCAGTAAATCTGCACCTCAGTCTCCAACCTTTGCTCTCTGTAACATTTTTCTGCACCTCAGTCTCCAACCTCTGCTCTCTGCGACAGTTCTTCTGCACCCCAGTTTTCAAACTCTGCTCTCAGCAACAGTTCTTCTGAACCCCAGTCTCCAACATCTGCACTCTTAAACAGTTCTTCAATAAACCATTCTCCAACCTCTGATCTCTGTAACAGTTTTCCTGTATGGCAGTCTCCGAACTCTGCAGTCTGCAACTTTTCTTCTGCACCCCAGTCTCCAAACTCTGTTCTCTCTAACAGTCCTTCAGAACCCCAGTGTCAAACCTCTGCTCTCTGCAAAAATCCTTCTGCACCCCAGTCTCCAACCTATGTAATCTCCAACAGTCCTTCTGCACCTCAGTCTGAAAACTCGGTTCTCTGAAACTTTCCTTCTGCACCTCAGTCTCCAAACTCTGCTCTCTGTAACAGTCTTGTACCACCTCAGTCTCCAACCTCTGCTCTCAGTAAAATCCTTCTGCAACCCTGTCTCCTAACACTGCTCTCTGTAACAGTCCTTCTGCACCCCAGTCTCCAGCCTCTGCTCTCTGCCACAGTCTTTCTAAACTCCAGTTTCCAACCTCTTCTCTCTGAAACAGTCCTTCTGCACCCCAGTATCCAAATTCTGTTCTCTGTAACAATTTTTCTGCCACTCAGTTTCCAAACTCTGACCTCTGCAATGGTCCTACTGTACCCCAGTCTCTAGCCTCTGCTCTCTGCAACGATCTTTCTGCAC
Source organism: Ictidomys tridecemlineatus (assembly GCF_052094955.1). Taxonomy (NCBI): domain Eukaryota; kingdom Metazoa; phylum Chordata; class Mammalia; order Rodentia; family Sciuridae; genus Ictidomys; species Ictidomys tridecemlineatus. The sequence continues at coordinate 16,188 of NW_027524612.1, forward strand.
CCCAGTCTCAGACATCTGCTCTCTGCAACAGTCCTTCTGTACATCAGTCTGAAAACTCTGATCTCCGCAAAATTCCTTGTGCACCACAGTCTCTAAACTCTGCTTTCTGTAACATTCCTTCTGCAACTCAGTCTCTAACCTCTGCTCTCTGTAACAGTCCTTCTGAACCCCAGTCTTTAACCTCTGTTCGCTGCAAGATCCTTATACACCCCAGTTTCCAAACTCTGCTCTCTGTAACATTACTTCTCCATCCCAGTCTCGAACCTCTGCTCTCTGCAACGGTCCTTATGCATGAAAGTCTCCAACCTCTGGTCTCGGCAACAGTCCTTCTGTACCTCAGTATTCAAACTCTGCTCTGGGTATCATTTCTTCTGCACCTCAGTCTCTAACCTCTGCTTTATGTAAGATCTTTCTGCAACAAAGTCTCGAAAATCTGCTCTCTGTAACAGTCCTTATGCACCCCAGTCTCAAACCTCTGCTCTGTGCAACAGTTCGTCTGCAACGCAGTCTCCAACATCTGCACTCTGAAAGATCCTCCTGCACCCCAGTCTTCAAACTTTGATCACCGTAACAGTCCTTCTTCACCCCAGTCTCCAACCTCTGCCTTCTTTAACAATCCTTCTGCACCTCAGTCTCCAACATCTGCTCTCTGCAACAGTCCTTCTGCACCCAATTCTCCAACCTCTGTTGTCTGCAAGAGTCCTTCAGCATGTCAGTCTCCAAACTCTGCTCCCTGCACAAATTCTCTGCACCCCAGTCTCCATCCATTGCTCTTGGTAACATTTCTTCTGCACCTCAGTCTCCAACCTCTGCTCAATGTAAGATCCTTCTGCCACCCTGTCTCCAAACTCTGCTCTCTGTAACAGTCCTTCTGCACCCCAGTCTCCAACCTCTGCTCTGTACAACAGTTCGTCTACATGCCACTCTCCAAACTCTGCTCTCAGTAAGATCCATCTGCAACCCTGTCTCCAAACTCTGCTCTCTGTAACAGTCCTTCTGCACCCCAGTCTCCAAACTCTGCTCTCTGCCACAGTCTTTCTAAACCCCAGTTTCCAACCTCTGCTCTCTGAAACAGTCCTTCTGCACCCCAGTATCCAAATTCTGTTCTCTGTAACAATCCTTCTGCAACTCAGTTCCCAAACTCTGACCTCTGCAATGGTCCTACTGCACCCCAGTCTCTAGCCTCTGCTCTCTGCAATGATCCTTCTGCACCCCAGTCTCAAACATCTGCTCTCTGCAACAGTCCTTCTGTAAATCAGTCTGAAAACTCTGATCTCTGCAAAAATCCTTGTGCACCAAAGTCTCTAAACTCTGCTTTCTATAACATTCCTTCTGCAACTCTGTTTCTAACCTCTGCTCTCTGTAACAGTCCTTCTGAACCCCAGTCTCCGACCTCTGCTCTCTCTAAGATCCTTCTACACCCCAGTTTTCAAACTCTGCTCTCTGTAACATTACTTCTCCATCCCAATCTCGAACCTCTGCTCTCTGCAACTGTCCTTATGCATGAAAGTCTCCAACCTCTGGTCTCGGCAACAGTCCTTCTGGACCTCAGTATCCAAACTCTGCTCTGGGTATCATTTCTTCTGCACCTCAGTCTCCAACCTCTTCTTTATGTAAGATCTTTCTGCAACAAAGTCTCGAAACTATGCTCTCTGTAACAGTCCTAATGCACCCCAGTCTCAAACCTCTGCTCTGTGCAACAGTTCGTCTGCAACGCAGTCTCCAACCTATGCACTCTGAAAGATCCTTCTGCACCCCAGTCTCCAAACTCTGATCTCCGTAACAGTCCTTCTTCACCCCAGTCTCCAACCTCTGCTCTCTTTAACAATCCTTCTGCAACTCAGTCTCCAACATCTGCTCTCTACAACGGTCCTTCTGCACCCCATTCTCCAACCTCTGTTGTCTGCAAGAATCCTTCAGCATGTCAGTCTCCAACCTCTGCTCCCTGCAAAAATCGTTCTGCACCCCAGTCTCCATCCATTGCTCTCAGTAACATTTCTTCTACACCTCAGTCTCCAACCTCTGCTCAATGTAAGATCCTTCTGCCACCCAGTCTTCAAACTCTGCTCCCTGTAACAGTCCTTCTGCACCCCAGTCTCCAACCTCTGCTCTGTGCAGCAGTTCGTCTCCATGCCAGTCTCCAACCTCTGCTGTCTGTAAGATTCTTCTGCACCCCAATCTTCAAACACTGATCTCTGTTAAAGTCCTTCTTCACCCCAGTCTCCAACTTTTGCTCTCTGCAACAGTTCTTCTGCACCCCAGTCTTTAACATCTACTCTCTGTAACAGTCCTTCTCTATCTCAGTCTCCAAAATCTGCTCTCTATTACAGTCCTCCTACACCCCAGTCTCCAAACTCTGCTCTCTGCAACAGTCCTTCTTCACTCCAGTCGTCAACCTCTGCTGTGTGTAACAGTCCTTCTGCATCCCAGTCTCCAAAATCTGCTCTCAGCAACCGTCCTTTTGCACCCAAGTCTCCAACCTCTGCTCTCTGAAACGATCCTTCTGCACACCAATCTCCAACCTCTGCTCTCTGTAATAATCCTACTGCACCCCAGTCGCCAACCTCTCTGCTCTCTGTAACAATCCTTATGCACCGCAGTCTCCAAACTCTGCTCTATGTTATATTCTTCTGAAATCCAGTCTCCAAAATCTGCTCTCTGTAACAGGCCTTCTGCAACCCAGTCTTCAAACTATGCCCTCTGTATCAGTCCTTCTGCACCCCAGTCTCCAAAGTCTGCTCTCTGTAACACTCTTTCTGTATCTCAGTCTCCTATCTCTGCTCTTTGCAACAGTTCTTCTGCACATCAGTCTCCAACATCTGCACTCTGAAACAGTTCTTCTCCACTCCAGTCTCCAACCTGTGCTCTCTGTAACAGTCTTCCTGTATTGCAGTCTCCAAACTCTGCTCTCTGTAATGGTCCTTCTGCACCTCAGTCTCCAACCTATGTTTTCTGTATCAGTCCTTAGGTACCACAGTTTCCAACCTCTGCTATCTGCAACAGTCCTTCTGCACCTCCGTCTCCAAATTCTACTCTCTGCAAAAGACTTTCTGCACCCAAGTTTCAAACACCTGCTCCTTCCAACAGTCCTTCTTAACCCAAGTTTCCAAGCTCTGCTATCTGCAACAGTCCTTCTGCACCCCAGTCTACAAACTCTGCTCTCTGTAACAGTCCTTGTGCACCTGAATCTGGAAACTCTGCTGTCTGCAATGATCCTTCATCACCCCAGACTCCAACCAATGCGCTCTGCTCTACGTAAACTTCTTCTGCAACCCAGTCTCCAAAGTCTGCTCTCTGTAACAGCCCTTCTGCACCCCAGTCTCCAAAGTCTGTTCTCTATAACAATCCTTCTGCACCCCAGTCTCCATCCTCTTCTCTCTGTGACAGTCGTTCTGAATCTCAGTCTACTACATCTTCTCTCTGCAACAGTCCTTCAGCACCCCAGTCTCCAAATTCTTGTTCCTGCAACAGTCCTTCTACACCCCAGTCTCCAACCTCTGCTATCTGCAAGAGTCCTTCTGCACTCCAGTCTCCAAACTCTTCTCTCTGTAACAATCGTTCTGTGCCTCAGTCTCCAACCTCTATTCTCTGTAAAGTCCTTCTGCACCTCAGTCTCCAAAATCTGCTCTCTGTAAGATCCTTTGGCAACCCAGTGTCCAAACTCTGCAACAGTCCTTCTGCGCCCCTTCTCCCAACTCTCCTCTGCGTAACAGGCCTTCTGCACTCCAATCTTCAACCTCTGTTCTCTGTAACAGTCCTTCTGTACTGCAGTCTCCAACTTCTGCTCTCTGTATAGGTCCTTCTGCACCCGAGTGTCCAAACTCTGCGTTATGTATGAGTCATTCTTCACCCAAGTCTCCAAACTCTGCTCTCTGTAACAGTCCCTCTGCTCCTCAGATTTTAACCACTGTTCTCTGCAACAGTCTTTCTGCACTCCAATCTTCAACCTCTGGTCTCTGAAACAGTCCTTCTGCACCTCAGTGTCCTAAATGTCCTCTCTGTACGATCCTTGTGAAACCCAGTCTCCAACCTCTGCTTTCTGCCATAGTCCTTCTGCACCCCGGTCTCCAAACTCTGATCTCTACAACAGTTATTCTGCACCCCAGTCTCCAAATTCTGCTCTCTGCAATAGTCCTTCTACACCCCAGTCTCCATAACCTGCTCGACTAAATGATCCTTCTGAACCTAAGTCTCCAACCTCTGTTCTCTACATCAGTTCTTCTGCACCCCAGTCTCCAACCTCTGCTCTAGGTAACAGTCCTATTGTACTGCAGTCTCGAACCTCTGTTCTCCGTAATGGTCTTTATGCACCCCAGTATCCAACCTCTCCTATCTGTATCAGTCGTTTTGCACCACAGTCTCCAAACTCTGCCCTCTGTAACAGTCCTTCTGCAACTCAGTCTGCAAACTCTGCTCTCTGCAACAGTCCTTCTGCACCACAGTCTCCATCCTCTGCTCACTGCAACAGTCCATTTGCATCCCAGTCTCCAACATTTGCTCTCTGCAACAGTCCTTCTCAACCCCAGTCTTCAACAGCTGCTCTCTGTAACAGTCCTTCTGTACTGCATTCTCCAACATCTGCTCTCTGTAAGGGTACTTCTACATCCGAGTCTCCAACCTCTGCTGTCTGTATCAGTCCTTCTGCACCCCAGTCTCTAACCTCTGCTCTCTGCAATGATCCTTCTGCACCACAGTCTTCAACATCTACTCTCTGCAATGGTATTTCTGCCCCTGAGTCTCCAAACTCTACTCTCTGTAACAGTGCTTCTGCACCTCAGTCTCCAACCTCTGTTCTCTGTAAGATCCTTCTGCACCTCAGTCTCCAAACTCTGCTCTTTGTAACAGGCCTTCTGCACCCCAGTCTCCAACCTCTGCTCTCTGCAACGATCCCTCTGCACCCTAGTCTCCAACGTCTCCTCGCTGCAACAGTCTATGTGCACCCCAATCTCAAACATATGCTCTCTGCAACAGTTTTTCTGTACCTCAGTCTGAAAACTCTGCTCTCTGCAATCATCCTTCTGCACCCGAGTCTCAAACCTCTACTCTCTGTAACAGTCCTTCTGTACCTCAGTCACCAACTTCTGCTCTGTATCAGTCCTGCATCTTTGCCTCCCACATCTGCTCTCTGTAACTTTCCTTCTTCACCTCAGTCTTCAACCTCTGCTCTGTGTAACAGTCCTTCTGCATCTCAGTTTGGAAACTCTGCTGTCTGCAATGATCTTTCTGCACCCCATTCTCCAACTTCTGTTGTCTGCAACGATCCTTCTGAAACTCAGTCTCCAATCTGTACTCTCTGTAACAGTCCTTCTTCACCTCAGTCTCCAACATCTTGTCTCTGTAAAATCCTTCTGCATCCAAGTCTCTAAACTCTGCCATCTGTAACAGTCTTTCTGGAGCCCTTCTCCAAACTCTGCTCTTCATAACAGGCGTTCTGCACCCAAGTCTCCAACCTCTGCTCTCTTTAAGAGTCCTGCTGCACCTCAGTCTTCAAACTCTGCTCTCTGTAAGATCTTTCTGCAACCTTGTCTAAATACTCTGCTCTTTGTAACAGTCTTTCTGCACCTCAGTCTCCAACCTCTGTTGTTTTCAACACCTGCACTCCAGTTGCCCACCTTTGCTCTCTGTAATAGTCGTTCTGTACCGCATTCTCCAAACTCTGCTTTCTGTAATTGTCCTTCTGCACCCCAGTCAACAACCTCTGCTTTCGGTATCAGTCCTTCTGCCTCCCAGTCTACAAACTCTGCTTTCTGTAACAGTCCTTCTGGACCTCATATCCAAACTCTGCTATCTTCAACAGTCCTTATGCACCTCAGTCTTCAACCTCTGCTCTCTGCAACGATCCTTCTGCATCCCAGTATCCAACATCTGCTCTCTGCAACAGTCCTTCTGCACCCAAGTCTCCAACATCTCCTCTCAGCAACATTCCTTCTGTGCCTCAGTCTGGAAATTTTGCTGTCTGCAACGATCCTTGTGCACCCAAGTCTCCAAAATATGCTGTCTGTGACAGTTTTCCTGCACCTCTGTCTACAATCTCTGCTCTCTGTAAGATTCTTCTGAAACTTTGTCTAAAAACTCTGCTCTCTGTAACAGTTATTCGGCACCCCAGTATCATACCTCTGCTCTCTACAACGATCCTTCTGCACCCCAATCTCCAAACTCTGCTATCTGCAACAGTCCTTCTGCACGTCAGTCTCAAACATCTGCTCTCTGTAAGATTTTTCTGCAAACCAGTCTCCGAACTCTGCCATCTGTAACAGTCCTTCTGGAGCCATTCTCCAAACTCTGCTCTCTGTAAAAGGCCTTCTGCACCCCAGTCTCCAACCTCTGCTCTCTGTAACACTCCTGCTGCACCTCGGTATACAATCTCTGCTCTCTGTAAGATCCTTCTGCAACCTTGTCTAACAACTCTGCTCTCTGTAACAGTTCTTCTGCACCCCAGTCTCCAAACTCTGCTCTCTGTAACAGGTTTTTTGCATCCCAATCTCCAACCTCTACTCTCTGTAACAGCCTTTTTGCACCTCAGTCTCCAACCTCTGCTCTCTGCAACGATCCTTCTGCACCCCAGTCTCCAACGTCTCTGTAAGGTCTTTCTGCACCCCAGTTTCTAAACTCTTCTCTCTGTAACATTCCTTCTCCAACCCAGTCTCCAACATCTTATTTCTTCAACGGTCCTGCTGCAACCCAGTCTCCAACCTCTGTTCTCTGCAACAGTCCTTCTACTCCCCAGTCTCCAACCTCTGCTCTCTGTAACACTCCTTATGTACCGCAGTCTCAAACCTCTGCTCTCTGTGATCGTCCTTCTGCAACCCAGTCTCCAAACTCTGATTTTTGAATCCGTCGTTCTGAATACCAATCTCCAACCTCTACTCTCTGTATCTATCATTCTGCACTCAGTCTCAAACCTGTGCTTTCTGCAACAGTCCTTCTGCACACCAGTCTCCAACCTTTGTTTTCTGTAACAGTCTTTCTATACCGCAGTCTCCAACCTCTGCCCTCTGTAACGGTCCTTCTGCACCAGAGTCTCAAACCTCTGCTTTCTGTATCAGTATTTCTGCAACAGGATTTTCAAACTCTGCTCTCTGTAACAGTCCTTCTGTACCTCTGTCTTCTACCTCTGAACTCTGCAACCTTAATTCTGCTCCCCATTCTCTAACCTCTGCTCTTTGTAACAGTTCTTCTGCACCCCATTCTCTAACCTCTGCTATCTGAAACAGTCCTTCTTAACCAGTCTCTAACTTTTGCTCTTTGTAACGGTCCGTCTGGACCCAAGACTCAACCTCTGCTTTCTCTATCAATAATTCTGCACCCCAGTCTCAAAACTTTGCTATCTGTAACATTCTTTCTGCACCTCAGTCTCCAACCTCTGCTCTCCTCAAAAGTTATTCTGCACCCCAGTCTCCAAACTGTGCTCTCTGCAACAGTTCTTCTGCACTCCAGTATCCAACATCTGCACTCTGAAACACTTCTTCTTTACCCCAGTCTCCAACCTCTTCTCTCTGTAACAGTCCTCCTATATTGCAGTCTCCAAAGTTTCCTTTCTGTAAGGGTCGTTCTGCACCCCAGTCTCCAACCTCTGCTTTCTTCATCAGTCCTTCTGCCCCCCAGTCTCCAACATCTGCTATCTGCAACAGTCCTTCTGCACTCCAGTCTCCAACCTCTGCTCTCTGCAACAGTTCTTCTGTACCTCAGTCTGAAAACTCTGCTCTCTGCAACGACCGTTCTGCATCCCAGTCTCCTACCTCTGCTCTCTGTAACAGTCTTTCTGCACCTCAGTCTCCCAACTCTGCTCTCTGTAAGTTCTTTCTGCAACCCAGTCTATAAACTCTGCACTCTGTAACAGTCTTTCTGCACAACAGTCTCCAACCTCTGCTCTCTATACCAGGACTTCTGCCACCAAGTCTCCAAACTCTACTCTTTGTAACAGGCCTTCTGCACACCAGTCTCCAAACTCTTTTCTCTGCAACAATTCTTTTCCAACGCAGTCTCCAGATTCTGCTCTCTGCAACAGTCCTTTGCAACCGAGTCTTCAAACTCTGCTTCTGAAAGATCCATCTGAACCCCAGTCTCCAACCTCTGCTCTCTGTAACAGTTCGTCTGCACCTCAGTCTCCAACCTCTTCTCTGTGTAACAGTCCTTCTCCAGCCCAGTCTCTAAAATCTGCTCTCTGCAACACTCCTGCTGCACATCAGTCTCCAAACGCTGCTCTCTTTAACAGTCCTTCTTCATCCCAGTCTCCAAACTCTGCTCTCTGCGACGATCCTTCTGGACCCGAGTCTCCAAAGTCTGCTCTCTGCAACAATTATTCTGCACAACAGTCTCCAACCTCTGCTCTCTGTAAGATATATTTGCACACAAGTTTCCAAACTCTGCTCTCTGTAACATTCCTTCTCCAACCCAGTCTCCAACCTTTGTCCTCTACAACAGTCTTTCTGCTCCCCAGTCTCGAACAGTTGCTCTCTGTAACAGTCCTTCTGTACAGCAGTCTACAACCTCTGCTCTTTGTAACGGTCCTTCTACACCCCAGTCTTCAACCTCTGCTTTCTGTATCAGTCTGTCTTAACCCCAGTCTCCAACCTGTGTTCTCTGTATCTATCCTTCTGCACCTCAGTCTCCAACCTGTGCTCTATGTAAGAGTCCTTCTGCACCCCAGTCTCCAACATCTGCTCTGGATAACAGTCCTATACCGCAGTCTCCAAAATCTTCTCTCTGTAAAAGTCTTTCTGCAGCCCAATTTCAAAACTCTGCTTCCTGTAACAGTCCTTTTGCACCTGAGTCTCCAAATTCTAATCTCTGTAACAGTTTTTCTACACCCAGTCTCCAAACTCTGCTTTCTGTATCAGTCTTTCTGAACCCCAGTCTCCAAACTCTGTTCTCTGTATCTATCCTTCTGCACCTCAGTCTCCAAACTCTGCTATCGGCAACAATCCTACTATACTGCAGTCTTCAAACTCTGCTCTCTGTAAACGTCTTTGTGCAGCCCAGACTCCAATCTCTGCTTTCTGTATCAGTACTTCTGCACCCCAGTCTCCAAATTCTGCTCTCTCTAAGAGTCTTTCTGTACCTCAGTATCCAACCTCTGCTCTCTGCAACACTCCTTCTGCACCCCAGTCTCCAACCACTGCTCTCTGTAACAATCCACCTGCACCTCAGTCTCCAACCTCTGCTCTCTGTAAAATTTGTCAGGAACTAAGTCTCCAAACTCTGCTCTCTATAACAGTCCTTCTTCACCCCAGTATCCAAACTCTCCTCTCTGTAACAGGCCTTTTGCACGCCAGGATCAAACTCTGCTTTCTGTAGCAGGCCTTCTGCACCCCAGTCTCCACCCTCTGCTCTCTACAATGATCCTTCTGTACCCCAGTCTCCAAACATTGCTCTCTGCAATGATCCTACTGCACCCCAGTCTCAAAACTCTGATCACTGCAACAGTCCTTCTGCAACTCATTCTCCAACTTCTGCTCTCTGTATGATCCTTCTGTACCCCTGTCTCCTAGCCCTGCTTATTTCAACGATCCTTCTGCACCCCAGTGTCCAACCTCTGCTCTATGTACCAGGATTTTGCACCTCAGTCTCCAAGCTCTGCTCTCTGGAACAGTCCTTCTGCACCCCAGTCTCCAACTTCTGCTCTCTCTAAGAGTCTTTCTGCACCTCAGTCTCCAACCTCTGCTCTCTGCAACATTCCTTCTGAAGCCCAGTCTCCATCCTCTGATCTCTGCCACAGTCATTCTGCACCCCAGTATCCAACCTCTGCTCCCTGCAACAGTCCTTCTGCACTCCAGTTTCCAAACTCTGCTCTCTGTAACATTCCTTTTCCACCCCATTCTTTAACCTCTGCTTTTTGCAAATGTCCTGAAACACCCCAGTCTCCAAGCTCTGTCCTCTGCAACTGTCCTTCTTCTTTCCAGTCTCCAACGTCTGCTCTCTGTAACAGTCCTTCTGTACCGCAGTCTCCAAACTCCGCTATCCGTAACGGTCCTTCTGCACCCCAGTGTCCAAACTCTGCTTTCTGTATCAGTCCTTCTGAACCCCAGTCTCAAAACTCTGCTCTCTGTATCTATGCTTCTGCACCTCAGTCTCCAACCTCTGCTCTCTGTTACAGTTTTTCTATACCGCAGTCTCCAAACTCTGGTCTTTCTTACGATCTATTTGCACCAAAGTCTGCAATCTCTTCTCTCTGTAACATCCATCTGAACCCCTGTCTTCAACTGTTGCTCTCTGTAACAGTCCTTCTGCACCCCAGTCTCCAAACGCTATTCTCTGTAACAGTCTTTTCGCACCTCAGTCTTCAAACCCTGCTCTGTGTAACAATCCTTCTGCACCCCAGTCTCCAACATCTGCTCTCTGCAACAGTCCTTCTACACCCCAGTCTCCAAACTCTGCTCTATGCAACGAACCTTCTGGACCCAAGTCTCCAATGTCTGCTCTCTGCAACAGTCCTTCGTAAATACAGTCTCCAACCTCTGCACTCTTTAATATCTTTCTGCAATCCAGTTTTCAAACTCTGCTCTATGTAAAATTTCTTCTCCACCCCAGTCTCAAACCTCTGTACTGTGCAACAGTCCTTCTGCTAACCAGTCTCCGAGATCTGCTCTCTGTCACAGACCTTATGTACCGCAGTTTCCAACTTCTGCTCTCTATAACGGTCCTTCTGCAACCCAGTCTCCAACCTCTGCTCTTTAAATCAGTTCTTCTGAACCCGAGTCTCCAACCTCTGCTCTTTGTATTTATCCTTCTGCACCTCAGTATTCAACCTGTGCTTTCTGTAACAGTCCTTCTGCACGTCAGTCTCTACACTCTGCTCTCTGTAACAGTCCTTCTACACCTCAGTCTCCAACCTCATCTCTCTGTAACAGTACTTCTGCACCTCAGTCTGAAACCTTTGCTCTCCACGATTCTTCTGCCCTCCAGTATTCAATATCTGGTTTCTACAACAGTTTTTTTGAACCCCGGTCTCCAAACTTTGCTCTCTGTAAGATCCATCTGAACCCCACTCTTCAAACTCTACTGTCAGTAACAGTCCTTCTGCACCCCAGTCTCCAAACTCTGCTGTCTCTAACAGTGTTTCTGCACCTCAGTCTTCAACCTCTGCTCTGTGTAACAGTCCTTCTGCACCCTAGTTTCTAAAATCTGCTCTCTTGAACGATCCTTCTGGAACCCAGTCTCCAATGTCTGCTCTTTGCAACAGTCTTTCTGCACCACAGTCTCCAACCTCTGCTCTCTGTCAGATCTTTCTGCACTCCAGTTTCCAAACTCTGATCTCTGTAACATTCCTTCTCCACCCCAGTCTCCAAACTCTGTCCTCTACAACAGTTTTTCTGCTCCCCAGACTCCGAGATCTGCTCTCTGTAACAGTCCTTCTGTACCTCAGTCTCCAAAGTCTGCTCTTTGTAACGATCCTTCTACACCCCAGTCTCCATCTCTGCTTTCTGTATCAGTCTGTCTGAACCCCAGTCTCCAACCTCTGTTCTCTGTATCTATCCTTCTGCACCTCAGTCTCCAACCTGTGCTCTATGTAAGAGTCCTTCTTCAGCCCAGTCTCCAACCTCTGCTCTCGGTAACAGACCTATACCGCAGTCTCCAAACTCTGCTATCTGTAATGGTCCTTCTGATGCCCAATTTTGGACATCTGCTTTCTGTAACAGTCCTTCTGCACCTGAGTCTCAAAATTCTCATCTCTGTAACAGTCCTTCTACACCTCAGTCTCAAAACTCTGCTCTCTGTAACAGTCCACCTGCACCTCAGTCTCCAACCTCTCCTCTCAGTAAGATCCTTCAGGAACCCAGTCACCAAACACTGCTATGTATAACAGTCATTCTGCACCTGAGTCTCCAAACTCTCCTCTCTGTAACAGTCCTTCTACACCTCAGTCTCCAACCTCTACTCTCTGTAACAGTCCACCTGCACATAAGTCTCAAAACCTCTGATCTCTGCACAATCCTTCTGCACCCCAGTCTCCAAACACTGCTCTCTGTAAAAGTCCACCTGCACCTCAGTCTCCAACCTCTCCTCTCTGTAACAGCCTTCTGCAAGCCAGTCTCCAAACTCTTCTCTCTGTAGCAGGCCTTCTGCACCCCAGTCTCCAAAATCTGCTCTCTGCAAGGATCCTTCTGCACCTCAGTCTCCAACATCAGCTCTCTGCAATGATTCAACTGCACCCCACTCTCCAACCTCTGATCTCTGCAATAGTCCTTCTGCACCTCAGTCTCCAAATTCTGCTCTCTGTAAGATGCTTCTGCACCACTGTATCCAAACTCTGCTCTCTGTAACAGTCCTTCTGGACCTCAGTGTCATACCTCTTCTCTCTCTAACAGTCCTTCTGCACCTCAGTCTCCCAACTCTGCTCTCTGTAAAATCCTTTTGCAACCAAGTCTTTAAACTCTGCACTCTGTAACAGTCCTTCTGCACCCCAGTTTCCAAACTCTGCTCTTTCTAACAGTCCTTCTGCACCTCAGTCTCCCAACTCTGCTCTCTGTAACATCCTTTTGCAACCAAGTATTTAAACTCTGCACTCTGTAACAGTCCTTCTGCACAATAGTCTCCAACCTCTTCTCTCTGCAATGATTCTTTTCAACACCAGTCTTCAACATCTGCTCTCTGTAACAGTCCTTCTGCACCCCAGTCTCCAAACTCTGCTCTTTCTAACAGTCCTTCTGCACCTCAGTCTCCCAACTCTTCTCTCTGTAACATCCTTTTGCAACCAAGAATTTAAACTCTGCACTCTGTAACAGTCCTTCTGCACAATAGTCTCCAACCTCTTCTCTCTGCAATGATTCTTTTCAACACCAGTCTTCAACATCTGCTCTCTGTAACAGTCCTGCTGCACATCAGTCTCCAAACTCTGCTCTCTTTAACAGTCCTTCTTCACCTTAGTCTCCAAACTCTGCTCTCTGTGACGATCCTTTTGGACCCCAGTCTTAAATGTCTGCTCTCTGCAACAATTATTCTGAACCACAGTCTCCAAACTCTGCTCTCTGTAAGATTTCTCTGCACAAAAGTTTCCAAACTCTGCTCTCTGTAACATTCCTTCTCCAACCCAGTCTTCAACCTTTGTCCTCTACATCAGTCTTTCTGCTCCCCAGTCTCGAACATCTGCTCTCTGTAACAGTCCTTCTGTACAGCAGTCTACAACCTCTGCTCTTCGTAACGGTCCTTCTACACCCCAGTCTTCAAACTCTGCTTTCTGTATCAGTCTGTCTTAACCCCAGTCTCCAACCTGTGTTCTCTGTATCTATCCTTCTGCACCTCAGTCTCCAACCTGTGCTCTATGTAAGAGTCGTTCTGCACCCCAGTCTCCAACATCTGCTCTGGATAACAGTCCTATACCGCAGTCTCCAAAATCTGCTCTCTGTAAAAGTTTTTCTGCACCCAAATTTCAAAACTCTGCTTCCTGTAACAGTCCTTTTGCACCTGAGTCTCCAAACTGTAATCTCTGTAACAGTTTTTCTACATCCCAGTCTTCAAACTCTGCTTTCTGTATCAGTCTTTCTGAACCCCAGTCTCCAACCTCTGTTCTCTGTATCTATCTTTCTGCACCTCAGTCTCCAAACTCTGCTCTCTGCAACAGTCCTACTATACTGCAGTCTTCAAACTCTGCTCTCTGTAAACGTCTTTGTGCAGCCCAGACTCCAATCTCTGCTTTCTGTATCAATCCTTCTGCACCCCAGTATTTAAATTCTGCTCTTTCTAAGAGTCTTTCTGCACCTCAATATCCAAACTCTGCTCTCTGCAACAGTCCTTCTGAACCCCAGTCTCCAACCACTGCTCTCTCTAACAGTCCACCTTCACCTCAGTCTCCAACCTCTGCTCTCTGTAAGATTTTTCAGGAACTAAGTCTCCAAACTCTGCTCCCTATAACAGTCCTTCTTCACCCCAGTCTCTAAACTCTCCTCTCTGTAACAGGCCTTCTGCACGCCAGGCTCAAACTCTGGTTTCTGTAGCAGGCCTTCTGCACCCCAGTCTCCACCCACTGCTCTCTACAATGATCCTTCTGCACCCCAGTCTCCAAACATTGCTCTCTGCAATGATCCTACTGCAACCCAGTCTCCAAACTCTGATCACTGCAACAGTCCTTCTGCAACTCATTCTCCAACTTCTGCTCTCTGTATGATCCTTCTGCACCCCTGTCTCCAAGCCCTGCTTATTTCAACGATCCTTCTGCACCCCAGTGTCCAACCTCTGCTCTATGTACCAGGATTTTGCACCTCAGTCTCCAAGCTCTGCTCTCTGAAACAATCCTTCTGCACCCCAGTCTCCAACTTCTGCTCTCTCTAAGAGTCTTTCTGCACCTCAATCTCCAACCTCTGCTCTCTGCAACATTCCTTCTGCAGCCCAGTCTCCATCCTCTGCTCTCTGCAGCAGTCATTCTGCACCCCAGTATTCAACCTCTGCTCCCTGCAACAGTCCTTCTGCAACACAGTCTCCAACCTCTCTTCTCTGTAAGATCCTTCTGCACTCCAGTTACCAAATCTGTTCTCTGTAACATTCTTTCTCCACCCGAGTCTCAAACATCTGTCCTCTGCAACAGTCCTTCTGCTCCCCAGTCTCCAAGATCTGCTCTCTGTAACAGTCCTTCTTTACCGCAGTCTCCAAACTCTGCTCTTTGTAACGGTCCTTCTACACCCCAGTCTCGAACCTCGGCTTTCTTTAACAGTCTTTCAGAACCATAGTCTCCAACCTCTGTTCTCTGTATCTATCCTTCTGCACCTCAGTCTCCAACCTGTGCTCTAGGTCAGAGTCTTTCTACACCCCAGTATTCAATCTCTGCTCTCGGTAACAGTCATATACCGCAGTCTCCAACCTCTGCTCTCTGTAAAGGTCCTTCTGCACACCAATTTCAAAAATCTGCTCTCTGTAAGAATTTTTCTGCACATCAGACTCCAACCTCTGCTCTCTGAAACAGTCCTTCTGCACTCCAATCTCCAACCTCAGCTCTCTGCAACAGTCCTTCTGCACCCCAGTTTCAAACCTCTGCTCTCTGCAACAGTCCTTCTGCATGCCAGTCTCCAATCTTTCCTCTCTGCACCGATCCTTCTGGACCCCAGTCTCCAAACTCTGCTCTCTGTAACAATCCTTCTGGACCACAGTCTCCAAACTCTGCTCTATGTAAGATCCTTCTGCACTCCAGTTTCCAAACTCTGATCTCTGTAACATTCCTTCTCCACCCGATTCTTTAACCTCTGCCTTCTGCACGTGTCCTGTGGCACCACAGTCTCCAACCTCTGTCCTCTGCAACACTCATTGTGCTCCCCAGTCTCCAACCTCTGCTCTCCATAACGGTTTTTCAGCACTCCAAACTCTGCTTTCTGTATCAGTTTTTTTAAACTTCATTCTCAAACCTCTGCTCTCGGTATTTATCCTTCTGCACTTCAGTGTTCGACCTGTGCTCTCTGTAACATTCCTTCTGCACCCCAGTCTCCAAACTCTGCTCTCTGTAACAGTTTTTCTATACCGCAGTCCCCAAACTCTGGTGTATGTAACAGTCCAACTGCACCCCAATTTCCAACCTCGGCTTTCTGTAACAGTCCTTCTGCACCTCAGTCTCCAAACTCTGCTCTCTGTAACAGTGCTTCTACACCTGTCTCCAACCTCTGTTCTCTGTAACAGTCCTACTGAACCTCAGTCTGACACCTCTGCTCACTTCACGATCCTTTGCACCCCAGTCTACAAACACTGGTCTCTGTAATAATCCACCTGCACCTAAGTCTCCAATCTATGCTCTCTGTAAGAACCTACAGCAACCCAGTCTCCAAACTCTTCTCTCTATAACTGTCTTTCTGCACCCCAGTCTTTCACCTCTCCTCTCTGTAACAGGCCTTCTGCACTCTAGTCTTAAAACTCTGCTCTCTATAGCAGGCCTTCTGCACCCCACTCTCCATTATCTGCTCTCTGCAACCATTCTTCTGCACCCCAGTCTCCAACCTTTGCTCTCTGCAATGATCCTACTGCACCCCAGTCTCCAACCTCTGATCTCTGCAATAGTCCTTCTGCACCTCAGTCTTTAAATTCTACTCTCTGTAAGATCTTTCTGCACCCCTGTCTCCAAACTCTGCTCTCTGTTACAGTCCTTCTGCAACCCAGGCTCCAACCTCTGCTTTTCGCAAGAGTCATTCTGCAACCCAGTCTCCAAACTCTGCTGTCTGTAACAGTCCTTCTGCACTCCAGTCTCCAAACACTGCTCTGTGTGCTCCTTCTGCAACTCTTTCTCCAACCTATTCTCTCTGCAACAGTCTTTATGCTTCCCAGTCTTCGAGATCTGCTCTCTGTAACAGTCCTTCTGTACCGCAGTGTCCAACCTCTGCTCTCTGTTTCAGTTCTTCTACACTAATGTCTTCAAACTCTGCTTTCTGTATCACCCTGTCTGAACCCCAGTCTCCAAACTCTGCTCTCTGTATCCATTTTTCTGCACCTCAGTCTCCAACTTGTGCTCTTTGTAAGAGTCCTTCTGCATACCAGTCTCCAACCTCTGCTCTCGGTAACAGTCCTAAACCACAGTCTCCAAGCTCTGCTCTCTTTAACGGTCCTTCTGCAGGCCAATTTCCAACCTGTGCTTCCTGTAACAGTCCTTCTAACCTCAGTCTCCAAACTCTGGTCTCTGTAACAGTCCTTCTACATCTCAGTCTCCAACATCTGCTCTCTGCAACAGTCCTTCTGCACCTCAGACTGAATCCTCTGCTCTCTGCATGAGCCTTCTGCACCAGAGTCTCCAACCACTGCTTTCTGTAACAGTACACCTGCACATCACTCTGTAACCTCTGCTCTATGTAAGATCCTTCAACAACCCAGACTCCAAACTCTGCTCTCTATAACAGTCCTTCGGCACCCAAGTCTCCAACCTCTCCTCTCTGTATCAAGCCTTCTGCAGGCCAGTGTCAAAACTCTACTCTCTGTAGCAGGCCTTCTGCACCCCAGGCTCCAAATTCTGCTCTCTGCAACGATCCTTCTGCATCCCAATCTCCAACTTCCGCTCTCTGCAATGATCCTATTGCAACCCAGACTCCAATCTCTGATCTCTGCAACGGTCCTTCTGCACCTCAGTCTCCAACCTCTACTCTCTGTAACAATTCTTCTGCACTTCACTCTCCAACCGCTGATCTCTGTACATCCTTCTAAAACCCAGTATCCAACCTCTGCTCTCTGTAACAGTCCTTCTTCATCTCAGTCTGACACCTCTGCTCTCTGCACGATTCTTCTGCACCCCAGTCTCCAAACACTTCTCTCTGTAACAGTCCACCTGCACCTAGTCTCCAAACTCTGCTCTATGTAAGATTCTTCAGCAATACAGTCTCCAAACTCTGCTCTCTATAACAATCCTTCTGAACCCCAGTCTCCAAACTCTCCTCTCTATAGCAGGCCTTCTGAACACCAGTCTCCAACTTGTCTCTCTTTAGCAGACCTTCTGCACCCCAGTCTCCAAAATATGCACGGTGCAATGATCCATCTGCACCCCAGTCTCCAACCTCTGCTCTCTGCAATGATCCTACGGCACCCCAGTCTTCAACCTCTGCTCTCTATTACAGTCCTTCTGCACCCCAGTCTCCAAAGTCCGCTATCTGCAACAGTCCTTCTGCACCCCAGTCTCCAACCTCTGCTCTCTGTAACAATCCTTCTGCACCTCAGTCTCCAAACTCTGTACTCTGTAACGTTACTTCTACACCTCAGTCTCCAACATCTACTCTCTGTAACAGTCTTTCTGCACCTGATTCTTTAACCTCTGCTCTCTGTAAGATCCTTTTCCAACCCAGTCTCCAAACTCTGCTCTCTGTAACAGACCTTCTGCACACCAGTCTCCAACCTCTGCTCTCTGCACTGATTCTTCTTCACCCCAGTCTCCAACCTCTGCTCTCTGCAACAGTCCTTCAGCAACACAGTCTAAAAACTCTTCTCTCTGCAACGATCCTTTTGAACCTCAGTCTACTACCTCTTCTCTCTGTAAGACCCTTCTGCAACCAATTCTCCAAACTCTGCTCTCTGTAACAGTCCTTCTGCAGAATAGTTTCCAACCTCTACTCTCTGTAACAGGTATTTTACAACCAAGTCTCGAACCTCTGCTCTCTGGAACAGGCCTTCAGAACCCCAGTCTCCAACCTCTTCTCTCTGCAATGATTTTTCTCCACCCCAGTTTCCAACATCTGCTCTCGGCAACATTCCTGCACCCTAGTCACCAAACTCTGCTCTCTGTAAGATCCTTATGCACTCTAGTCTTCAGCCTCTTCTCTCTGCCACGATTCTTGTCCTTCCCAGTCTTCAGCATCTGCTCTCTGCAACAGTCCTTTTGCAAGCCAGTATCTAAACTCTGCTCTTTGTAAGATTCATCTGAACCCCAGTCTCCAACCTGTGCTCTTTGTAACACTCCTTCTGCACACCAGACTCCAAACTCTTATCTCTGTTACTTTCCTTCTGCACCTCAGTCTTCAAACTCTGCTCTCTGTAACAGTCCATCTGCATTTCAGGCTCTAAAATCTGCTGTCTGCAACGATCCTTCTGGTCCACAGTCTCCAACTTCTGCTCTGTGCAACAGTCCTTCTGCACCACAGTCTCCAACCTCTGCTCTCTGTAAGATCCTTCTGCACTCCAGTTACTAAACTCTGCTCTCTGTAACATTCCTTGTCCACCTCATTCTCCAACTTCTTTCCTCTGCATCGGTCCTTCTGCTCCCCAGTCTCCGAGATCTGCTCTGTGTAACAGTCCTTCTGTACCGCAGTCTCCAACCTCTGCTCTCTGTAATGGTCTTTCTACACCCCAATTTCCAACCTCTGCTTTTTGTAACAGTCCTTCTGCACCTAAGTCTCCAAACTCTGCTCTTTGTAACACTCCTTCTACACCTCAGTCTCCAACCTCTGCTCTCTGTAACAGTCCTTCTGCACCCCAGTCTCCAAATTCTGCTATTGGTAACAGTCCTATACCACAGTCTTCAACCTCTGCTCTCTTTAATGGTTCTTCTGCATCCCAATTTCCAAACTCTGCTTTCTGTAACAGTCCTTCTGCACCTGAATCTCCAAACTCTGCTCTCTGCAACAGTCCTTCTGCACCCCAGTCTTCAACATATGCTCTCTGCAACAGTCTTTCTCACCTCAGCCTCAAAACTCTGCTGTCTGGAACGAACCTTCTGCACCCCAGTCTCCTACCTCTGCTCTCTATATCAGTCCATCTACACCTCAGTTTCCAACCTCTGCTCTCTTTAACAGTCCGTCTGCACCTCAGTCTCCAAATTCTGCTCTCTGTAAGATCCTTCTGCACTGCTGTCTCCAACCTCTGCTCTCTGTAACAGTATTTCTGCAACCCAGTCTCCAACCTCTGCTCTCCGCAACAGTTCTTCTCCAGCCCAGTCTACAACATCTGCTCTCTGCAACAGTCCTTCGGCACCCTAGTTACCAATATCAGCTCTCTTTTACAGTCCTTCTGCACCCCAGTCTCCAACCTGTGCTCTCTGTAACAGTCCTCCTGTACTGCAGAATCCAACCTCTGCTCTCTGTAACAGGATTTTTGCAACCCAGTCTCAAATCTGCTCTCTGTAACAGGCCTTCAGAACCCCAGTCTCCACCCTCTTCTCTCTGCTATGATTTTTATCCACCCCAGTCTCCAACCTCTGCTCTCAGCAACACCCCTTCTGCACCCTAGTCACGAACCTCTGCTCTCTGTAAGATCCTTATGTACTCCAGTCTCCAACGTCTTCTCTCTGCAATGATTCTTCTCCATCCCAGTCTTCAACATCTGCTCTCTGCAACGTTCCTTTTGAATCCCAGTCTTTAAACTCTGATCTCTGTAAGATCCATCTGAAACCCAGTCTCCAACCTCTGCTCTCTGTAACAGTCCTTCTGCATACCAGTCTTTAAACTCTTCTCTCTGTAACAGTCCATCTGCACTTCAGTCTCTAAAATCTGCTCTCTGCAACGATCCTTCTGTCCCCAGTCTCCAACTTCTGCTCTGTGCAACAGTCCTTCTGCACCACAGTCTCCAGACTCTGCTCTCTGTAAGATCCTTCTCACTCCAGTTTTCAAACTCTGCTCTCTGTAACATTCTTTCTCCACCCCAGTCTCCAACTTCTGTCCTCTGCAACAGTCCTGCTGCTCCGCAGTCTCCAAGATCTGCTCTGTGTAACAGTCCTTCTGTATGGAATTCTCCAAACTCTGCTCTCTGTAAGGGTCCTTCTGCACCCTAATTTCTTACCTCTGATTTCTGTAACAGTCCTTCTCAACCTCAGTCTCAAAACTCTGCTCTCTGTAACACTCTTTCTACACCTCAGTCTTTAACCGGTGCTCTCTTTAACATTCTTTCTGCACCCCAGTCTCTAACCTCTGCTCTCTGCATTGGTACCTCTTAACTCCAGTCTCCAACCTTGTTCTCCACAACAGTCCTTCTGTACTGCAGTCTCCAACCTCTGTTCTCTGTAAGGGTCCTTTTGCAACCCAGTCTCCCACGTCTACTTTCTATATCAGTCCTGCCGCACATCAGTCTCCAAACTCTGCTCTCTGTAACCTTTATTCTGTACCTCACTCTGCAACCTCTGCTCTCTGAAACAGTCCTTCTGCAACCAGTCCTCAAACTCTGCTCTCTGCAAGAGTCCTTCTAAGCCCCAGTCTCTATCCTCTGCTCTCTGCTGCTACTTCTCCACCCCAGTCTCCAACCTCTGCTCTCTGTTAGGGGCCTTCTGCACCCCAGTCTCCAAACTCTGCTTTCTGTATCAGTATTTCTGAACCCCATTCTCCAACCTGTGCTCTCTGTAATAGTCTTTCTGCACCTCATACTCCAACCTCTGCTCTCTGGTAGAGTCCTTTTCCGCCCCAATCTCCAACCTCTTCTCTGCCACAGTCCTTCTGCACCTCAGTTTCAAAACTCTGCTCTTTGTATAATCCTTCTGAAACCCAGTCTCCAACCTCTACTTTCTGCAATGGTCCTTCTGTAAACCAGTCTCCAAACTCTGTTCTCTACAACAGTCATTCTGCACCCCATTCTCCAACGTCTGCTCTCTGTAAGGGTCTTTCAGTCTCCAACCTTTGTTCTCAGTAAGGGTCCTTCTGCACCCCAGTCTTAAACCTCTGCTTTCTGTATCAGTCCTTCTACACTGTAGTCTCTAAACACTGCTCTCTCAAACGATCCTTCTGCACCTCAGTCTCCAACCTCTGCTCTCTCTAACAGTCCTTCTTTACCTCATTCTCCAACCTCTGCTCTCAGTAAGATTCTTTTGCAACCCAGTCTCCAAACTATGATCTCTGTAACTGTCCTTCTGCATCCCAGTCTCCAAGAACTGCTCTCTGTAAAAGGCCTTCTTCACCCCAGTCTCCAACCTCTGCTGTATGTAACAGGCCTTTTGCCCCAACTCTCCAAACTCTTCTCTCTTCAATGATCCCTCTCCACCCCAGTCTCCAACCTCTGCTATCAGCAACAGTCCTTCTGCACCCCAGTCTTCAAACTATGCTCCCTGTAAGATCTTCCCGCACACCTGTCTCCAACCTCTGCTCTCTTTAACACTCCTCTGTACCCCAGTCTCCAACTTCTGCTCTCTGTAATGGTCCTTCTGCACCTCAGTATCCAACATCTGCTCTCTGCAATACTCTTTCTGCACCCCAGTCTTCCTAATTTTGCTCTCTGCAACACTTTCTCTGCACCTCAGTCTCCAACCTGTGCTCTCAGTAAAAGTTCTTCTGCACCACAGTCTCCAACCTCTGCTTTTCTCTAACAATTTTTCTGAACCCCAGTCTCCAAACACCTCTCTGCAACCGATCCTTCTGCACCCCAGTCTCCAAAGTCTGCTCTCTGTAACAGTCCTTCTGCACCCCAGTCTTCAACATCTGCTTTCTGTAACAGTCTTCTGCATCTGAGTGTCCAGCATCTGCTCTATGCAAACAATACTTCTTCACCCAAGTCTCCAACGTATGCTCTCTGAAAAAGTCCTTCTAAACCCTAGTCTCCAACCTCTCCTCTCTGTAACAGTCCTTCTACACCCCATTCTCCATACTCTGCTCACCCCAAAGTATACTTCTGCACCCCAGTCTCCATCCTCTGCTCTCTGAAACTTTCCTTTTGAACCCCAGTCTCCAGCATCTACTCTCTGCAACATTCATTCTCACCCCAGTCTCCAAACTGTGCTCTCTGTAACAGTCCTTCTGGACCCCAATCTCCAACCTCTACTCTATGCAACAGTCCTTCTACAACCCAGTCTAAACCTCTGCTCTCAGCAAAAGTTTTTCTGCACCCCAGACTCCAACCTCTTTTCTCTGTAACAATCATTCTGCACCTCAGTCTCCAACCTCTACTCTCTGTAACAGTGCTTCTGCACCTCAGTCTCAAAACTCTGCTCTCTGTAATATCCTTCTGGATCCCAGTCTCCAAACTCTGCTCTGTAACAGGCCTTCTCCACCCCAGTCTCCAACCTCTGCTCTCTGTATCAGTCCATCTGCAACCCAGTCTCCAACCTCTGCTCTCTGCAACGATCCTTCTGCACCCCAGTCTCCAACATCTTCTCTCTGCAACAGTTCTTCTGTACCTCAGTCTGAAAAATCTGCTCTCTACAAAAATCCCTCTGCACCCCAGTCTCCAACCTCTTCTCTCTGTAACAGTCTTTCTGAACGTCTGTCTCCTACCTCTGCTTTATGTAAGACCCTTCTGAAACCCAGTCTGCAAACTCTGCTCTCTGTAACAGTCCTTCTGCACCCCAGTCTCCAATCTCTGGTCTCTGTAACAGGCCTTCTGCATCTCAGTCTGAAACCTCTGCTAGCTTCAACAGACCTTGTGAACCCCAGTCTTCAAAATCTGCTTCCTGCAACAGTTCTTCTGTACCTCAGTCTGAAAACTCTGCTCTCTTCAATAATCCACCTGTGCCGCAGTCTCAAAACTCTTCTTTGTGTAACAGTCATTTTGTAACTCGGTCTCCAATCACTGCTATCTTCAACAGTCCTTCTGCACCCCAGTCTTTAAACTCTGTTCTCTACATCAGTTCTTCTGCAACCCAGACTCCAAACTCTGCTTTCTGTAACAGTCTTTCTGTACCACAGTCTTCATCCTCTGTTCTCTGTAAGGGTTCTTATTCACCCCAGTATCCAACCCCTGCTTTCTGTATCAGTCGTTTTGAACCACAGTCTCCAAAATCTGCCCTCTGTAACCGTCCTTCTGCAACTCAGTCTGCAACCTCTGCTCTCTGCAACAGTCCTTCTGCACCTCAGTCTCCATCCTCTGTTCTCTTCCACAGTCCTTTTGCACCCCAGTCTCCAACATCTGCTCTTTGCAACAGTCATTCTCCACCCCAGTCTCCAATCTTTGCTCTCCGTAAAAGTCCTTCTTTACTGCATTCTCCAACCTCTGCTCTCAGAAATTGTACTTCTGCTCCAGAGTCTCCATCTTCTGCTTTCTGTGTCAGTCGTTTTCCAATCCAGTCTCTAATGTCTGCTCTGTGTAACGGTCCTTCTGCACCTTAGGCTCCAACCTCTGCTCTCTGCTACAGTCCTTCTGGACCCCAATCTCCACCCTCTACTAACTGCAAGAGTCCTTGTACATCCCAGTCTAAAACCTCTGCTCTCTGCATCAGTCCTTCTGCACCCCTGTCTCCAACCTCTGCTCTCTGTAACAATCCTACTGCACCTCAGTCTCCTACCTCTGCTCTCTGCAACAGTCCTTCTGCACCTCAGTCTCCAACCTCTACTCTCTGTAAGAGTGCATCTGCACCTCAGTCTCCATTCTCTACTCTCTGTAAGATCCTCCTGCAACCCAGTCTCCAAACTCTGCTCTCCGTAACAGTCCTTCATCACCCCAGTCTCCACATTGTGCTCTATGTTACAGGCCTTCTGCACTCCAGTCTCCAACCTCTGCGCTCTGTATCAATAAATCTGCACCCCAGTCTCCAACGTCTGCTATATGTAACTGTCCTTCTGCACCCCAGTCTTTAAACTCTGCTTTCCGCAATGATCCTTCTGCACCTTAGTGTCCAACCTCTTCTCTCTGCCAAGATTCTTTGGCACCCCAGTCTCAAACCTCTGCTCGCTGCACCAGTTCTTGTGAACCCCAGTCTTCAACATCTGCTCTCTGCAACAGTTCTTCAGTACCTCAGTCTGAAAACTCTGCTCTCTGCAATAATCCATCTGCACCCCAGTCTCCAACCTCTACTCTCTATAACAGTCCTCGTGTACCTCAGTCTCCAATCTCTGCTCTATGCAACAGTCCTTCTGCTCCCAAGTCTCCAACATCTGCTCTCTGAAACAGTCCCTCGACAACCCAGTCTCCAACCTCTGCTCTCTGTAACAGTTCTTCTACACCCCATTCTTGTACTCTGCTCGCCCAAACGATCCTTCTGCACCCCAGTCTCCAACGTCTGCTCTCTGTAACAGTCTTTCTACACTCCAGTCTTTAACCTCTGCTCTCTGCAACAGTCCTTCAATACCCCAGTCTCCATACACTGCTTGACCCAACGATCCATCTGCACCCCAGTCTCCAACCTCTGTTCTCTACATCAGTTCTTCTACACCCCATTCCCCAAACCTCTTCTCTCGGTACCAGTCCTTCTGTACCGCAGTTTTCAACCTCTGTTCTCCGTAAGGGTCCTTATGCACCCCAGTATCCAACATCTGCTTTTTGTATCAGTCGTTTTGCACCACAGTCTCCAAACTCTGCTGTCTGTAAGAGTCCTTCTGCAACTCAGTCTTTAAACTCTGCTCTCTGCAACAGTCCTTGCGCACCCCAGTCTCCAACCTCTGCTCTCTGCAACATTCCTTCTGCACCCATGTCTCCAACATCTGCTATCTGCAACAGTCATTCTCCACCCCAGTCTTAAAAATCTGCTCTCTGTAAGAGTCCTTCTGTACTTCATTCTCGAAACTCTGCTCTCTGTAAGGATACTTCTGCACCCAAATCTCCAAACTCTGCTTTCTTTATCAGTCCTTCTGCACCACAGTTTCCAAACTGTGCTCTGTGTAACTGCACTTCTGCACCTTAGTCTCTAACGTCTACTCTCTGCTACAGTTTTTCTGGACCCCAGTCTCCATCATCTACTCCTCTGTAACAGTCCTTCTGCACCCCAGTTTCCAAACTCTGCTCTTTGTAAGAGTCCTTCTGTACTAAAGACCCCAACCTCTGCTCTCTTTAATGGTCCTCCTGTACCCCAGTCTTCAACCTCTGCTTTTTGAATCATTTCTATTGCACCCCTGTCTCAATCCTCTGCTCTCTATAACAGTCATTCTGCACTCAGTCTCCAACCCTCTGATCTCTGCAACAGTTCTTTCTGCACACAAATCTCCAAATTCTGCTCTATGCACAAGTCCTTCTGGACACCAGTATCCAAACTCTACTCTCTGTAACAATCCTTCGGCACCCCAGTCTCCAAATTCTGCTCTCTACAGCAGTCCTTCTTCACCCCAGTCTCTAACCTCTGCTCTCTGCAAGATCCTTCTGCACACCAGTCTCCAACCGCTGCTCACTATAACAGTTCTTCTGCAACCCAGTCTTCAAACTCTGTTCTCTGTAACAATAATTCTGCACCTCAGTCTCGAACCTCTGCTCTCTGCAACGGTCCTTGTGCACCCCAGTCTCTAACCTCTGTTTTCTGCAACAGTCTTCTGCATCCCTGTTATTAACCTATGCTTTCTGTAACAGTCCTTTCTGTACCGGATTCTTCAACCTCTGTTCTCTGTAACGGTTCTTCTGCACCCCAGTCTCCAACATCTGCTTTGTTCTATAAGTCCTTCTGCACCCCAGTCTCCAACCTCTGCTTTCTGCAACAGTCCTTCTGCTCCCAAGTCTCCAACTTTTGCTCACTGCAACATTCCTTCTGCACCCCAGTCTCCAAACTCTGCTCTCCAACCACTGCTCTCTCTAAGGGTCCTTCTGGATCCCAATCTCTGACCTCTCCTAACTTGAACAGTCCTTCTACACCCCAGTCTAAAACCTCTGCTGTCTGCAACACTCCTTCTGCACCCCAGTCTCCAAGCTCTGCTCTCTGCTATGATCCTTCTGCAACTCAGTCTCCAAACTCTACTCTTTGTAACAGTGCTTCTGCACCTCAGTCTCCAACCTCTGTTCTCTGTAAGATCCTTCTGCAACCCAATCTCCAAACTCTGCTCTCTGTAACAGTCCTCGTGTACCCCAGTTTCAAAGCTCTGCTCTCTGTAACAGGCTTTCTTCACCCCAGTCTCCAAACTCTGCTCTGTGTATCTGTTATTTTGGACCCCATCTTTAACCTCTGCTCTCTGCAACAATCCATCTGCACCCTGTCTCCAACCTATGCTCGCTGCAACAGTCCATGTGCACTCAGTCTCCAACATCTGCTCTCTGCAACAGATCTTCTGTACCTCAGTCTGAAAACTCTGCTCTCTGCAACAATCCTCCTGCACTCCTGTTTCCAAACTCTGCTCTCTGTAACCGTCCTTCTGTACATCAGTCTCCAACCTCTGCTTTCTGTAAGACCCTTTTAAAACCAGTCTGCAAACTCTGCTCACTGAAATACTCCTTCTGTACCCCTGTCTCAATTCTCTGCTCTCTGTAACAGGCCTTCTGCACCCCAGTATCCAACCACTGCTCTCTGTAAGAGGCATTCTTCACCCCAGTCCCCAACAGCTACTCTCTGTAATGAGGCTTGTGCACCCCAGTCTCCAACCACTTCTCTCCGCAACAGTCCTTCTGCACCCATGTCTCCAACCTCAGCTCTGTGTAAGATTTTTCTGCACACAAGTCTCCAAACTCTGCTCGCTGTAACATTCCTCTGGAATCCAGTCTCCAAATTCTGCTCTCTGTAACAATAATTCTGAACCTCAGTCTCCAACCTATGCTCTCTGCAAAGGTGCTTCTGCACCCTAGTCTCCAACCTCTGCTCTCTTTAACAGTCTTTCTGCACCTCAGTCTCCAAACTCTTGTTTCTGCAACAGTCCTCCTGCACCCCCGTCTCCACCCTCTCCTCTCTGCAACATTCCTTCTGCACCCCAGTCTCTAACCTCTGCTCTCTGTAGCGATGCTTCTGCACCCCAGTCTCTAACCTCTGCTCTCTGCAATGATCTTTCTATACCGCAGTCTCCAACTTCTGCTCTCTGCAACGATCCTTTTGCACCCCAGTCTCAAACATCTACACTCTGTAACAGTCCTTCTACACTTCAGTCTCCAACCTCTGCTCTCTGCAACAGTCTTTTTGCACCCCAATCTCCAAAATCTGCTCTCTTCAACAGTCCTTCTGTACCTCAGTCTCCAACCTCTGCTCTCTTAAACAGTCCTTCTGCACCCCACTCTCCAACATCTTCTCTCTGTAACAGTCCTTCTGCACCTCAGTCTCCAAACTCTGCTCTCTGAAAGAATCTTCTTCAACCAAGTCTCCAAATGCTGCTCTCTGTAACAGTCCTTCTGCTCATCAGTACAAAACTCTGCTCTCTGTAACACGCCTTCATCACACCAGTCTCCAAACTCTGCTCTCTGTAAGAGTCCTTCTGTACCCCAGTCATCAACCGCTACTCTCCAACGATCCTTCTGCACATCAGTCTTTAACCTCTGCTCTAAGCAACGGTCCTTATGAACCCCAGTTTCCAAACTCTGCTCTCTGCAACAGTCCTTCTGTACCCCAGTCCCCAACCTCAGCTCTCTGAAAGATCCTTTTTCACCCAAGTCTCCAAACTCTACTCTCTGCAACAGTCCTTCTGCAAAGCCAGTCTCCAACCTATGCTCTCTGTAACAATCCTTCTGCACATTAGGCTTTATTCCCTGCTCTCAGCAATGGTTTTTATGCACCCCAGTCTCCAACTTCTGTTCTCTGCAACAGTCCTTCTGCACCACAGTCTGCATTATCTGCTCTCTGTAACAGTCCTTCTGTACTGCAGTCTCCAACCTCTGCTCTCTGTAACTTTCCTTCTGGACCCCAGTATCTCACCTCTGCTTTAGGTATCAGTCCTTCTGCACAACAGTCTCCAACCTCTGCTCTCTGTAACATTCGTTCTGCACCTCAGACTCCAATCTCTGCTCTCTGTATCAGTCCTTCTGCACCCCTGTTTACAAACTCTGCTCTCTGAAACAGTCCTTCTGCACCTCAGTCTTTAACAACTGCTTTGTGAAAAAGTCTTTCTATACCCCAGTCTCCAAACTCTGCTCTCTGGAACAGTCCTTCTATACCCCAGTCTCCATAATCTGCTCCCTGCAACGATCCTTCTGCAGCCCAGTCTCCAACGTCTGCTCTGCAACAGTCTCTCTAAAACCCAGTCTCCAACCTCTGCTCTCTGGAAGATCCTTCTGTACCCCAATTTCCAAATTCTGCTCTCTGAAACATTCCTTCTGCACCCCAGTCTCCAACCTCTGCTCTCTTCAATGGTCCCTCTTCACCCCAGTCTCCAACCTTATTCTCAACAACAGTTCTTCTGTACCACAGTCTTCAACCACAGTTCTCTGTAAGGGTCCTTCTTCACTCCAGTCTTTAAACTCTTCTTTCTGTATCTGTTCTTCTGCACCACAGTCTCCAAACTCTGCTCTCTGTAACAGTCCGTATGCACCTCACTCTGCAACCTCTGATCTCTGCAACAATCCTTCTTCACCCCAGTCTTTAACCTCTGCTCTCTGTAACAGTCCTTCTGTACTGCAGTCTCCAACCTCTGCTCTCTGTAACGGTCCTTCTGCACCCATGTCTCCAAACTCTGCTTTCCTTATCAGTCCTTCTGCACCCCAGTCTCCAACCTCTGCTATCTGCAGCAGTCTTCTGCACCTAAGTCTCTAAATTCTACTCTCTTCAAAAGTCCTTCTGCACCCATGTCTCCAACACCTTCTGCCTGAAACAGTCCTTCTTCACCCCAGTTTTCAACCTCTGCTATCTTCAACAGTCCTCCTGCACCCCAGTCTCCAAACTCTGCTCTCTGTAATAGTCCTTCTGCACCTCAGTTTCCAAATTCTGCTCTCTGCAACATTCCTTCTGCACCCAAGTCTCCAACATCTGCTCTCTGCAACAGTCCTTCTACACCCCAGTCTTCAACCTCTGCTCTGTGTAACAGTCATTCTGCACCCCAGTCTCCAAACTCTGCTCTCTTTAACAGTCCTTCTGCACCATGTCCTCCAACCTCTGCTCTCTGTTACAGTCTTTGTATACCGCAGTCTCCAACCTCTGCTCTCTGTAACGGTCCCTGTGCACCCCAATTTCTAACCTTTTTTTCTTTAACAGTCTTTCTGCACCTCAGTCACCAAACTCTGCTCTCTGTAACCGTCCTTCTGCACCTAAGTCTCCATCTTCTGCTCTCTGTAACAGTCCTTCTGCACCTCAGGCTGAAACCTCTATTCTCTGCACGATCCTTCTACATTCCAGTCTCCAACCACTGCTCTCTGAAATAGTCGTTCTGCACCTCAGTCACCAACCTCTGCTCTCTGTAAGATCCTTCTGCAACCCAACCTCAAAACTCTGCTCTCTATAACAGTCTTTCTGCAAACCAGCCTCAAAAGTCTGCTGTCTATAACAGTCATGCTGCATCCCAGTCTCCAACCTCTGCTCTCTGTAGCAGGCATTCTGCACTCCAGTCTCCAAACTCTGCTCTCTGAAACAGTCCTTCTGCACACTAGTCTCCAACCTCTGCTCTTTTTAACGGTCCTTCTGCACCCCAGGCTCCCACCTCAGCTTTCTGTATCATAATTCTTCACTCCAATCTTCAACGTCTTCTCTGTGTAACAGTCCTTCTGCATCTTAGTCTCCAGACTCTGCTCTCTTCAACAGTCCTTCTGCACCCCAGTCTCCAACCTCTGCTTTCTGCAACATTCCTTCTGCACCCCAGTCTTTAACCTGTTCTCTCTGTAACAGTCCTTCTGCACCCCAGTCTCCCACCTCGTGTCTCTGTAACGATCCTTCTGCAGCCCAGTCTCCACCTCTGCTCTCTGCAATGATTCTTCTGCAACTCCGTCTCTAAATTCTGCTGTCTTCAACGATCCTTCTGACCTCACTCTTCAAACTCTGCTCTCTGTAACAGTTTTTGTACACCTCAGTCTCCAACCTCTGCTCTCTGCAACCGTCCTTATGCACCCCAGTCTTCAACCTCTGCTCTCTGCAACGATCCTTCTGCACCCCAGTCTCCAACGTCTCCTCTCCTTAACCCTCCTTCTGCACCCCAGTCTCCAACCTTTGTTCTCTGTAAGGTCCTCCTGCACTCCAGTTTCCAAACTCTGCTCTCTGTAACATTCCTTCTCCAACCCAGTCTCCAACCTCTGCTTACCTCAACGGTTCTGCTGCAACCCAGTCTCCACACTCTGTTCTCTGAAACAGTCCTTTTGCTCCCCAATTTCCAATCTCTGCTCTCTGTAACACTCTTTCTGTACCGCAGTCTCCAACTTCTGCACTCTGTAATGGTCCTTCTGCACCCTAGTCTCCAAGCTGTGCTTTTTGTATCAGTCCTTCTGCACCACAGTCTCCAAACTCCACTTTCTGTTAAAGTCCTTCTGCACCTCAGTCTCCAAACTCTGCTTTCTTTAAGATCCTTCTGCAACCAAGTCTCCAAACTCTTCTCTCCGTAACAGTCCTTCTTAACACCAGTCTCCAACCTCTGCTCTCTGCAACGATCCTTCTTCACCCCAGTCTCCAACCTCTGCTCTCTGCAACAGTCATTCTGAACCCCAGTCTCTAACACCTGCTCTCTGCAACAGTCCTTGTGCACCTCAGTCTGAAAACTCTGCTCTCTGCAACGATCTTTGTGCACCCCAGTCTCCAAACTCTGCTTTCTGTAACAGTCCTTATGCACCTCAGTCTCCAACTTTTTCTCTCTGCAACAGTTCTTCTGCACCCCAGTCTTTAACATCTACTCTCTGAAACAGTCCTTCTACACCCCTGTCCAAAAGCAGAAGAATGAGACCTGAACTATTGTTCACCCTGCAAAAAATCAACTCAAAATGCATTAAAGACCCAGACACTGGACCAGAAATTATGCAGTTTCTAGGAAAAAACAAAGTCAATACTCCAACTTACAGGCAGAGGCAATGACTTTCTCAATATAATGCCAAAGCTCAGGAGATAACACCAAAGTTAGCTAATAGGATGGCATCAAATTAAGAAGGATATGCACAGCAAAGGAGACAATTAGAATATGATGAGAGAACCTAGGGAAAGGGAGAAAATCTTTATGAGGGGCTCATCTAAAAGAGGATGAATATTTAGAATATTAATAAAGAACTCAAAAAACGTAACATCAAACTCACAATTATTAAATAACCCAATTATCAAATAACCCATTTACCAATTGGGAAACTAAATGAACTAAACAGTCACGTCTTAGAAAAAATTATGTGAGTGGCCAAAAAATATATGAAAATACTTGCAAGTAAAGACTACCCTGAGATTTCATCTCACTTCAGTGACAAAGGCAACCACCAAGAATACAAACAGAAATGAGTGTGACAAGGAGAAAATTGGAGAGAAAGGAGCACTCTCACCCTGTTGGTGGGCATGTAAATCAGCACCACGGAAATCGGGATGGAGGCTCCTCAGAAGTAGCCATGGACCACCCTGTGACCCAGTTCTACCTCTGCTTGGTATTTATCACAGCGGACCGAAGTCATCATACTATAATGACACATACATGCCCATGAACCAGCCGAGGTGACATCAGTGGACGAATGGATAAAGAACATCTGGTATATGCACACTGGAATTTCATTCAGCCATAAAGAAGAATGAAATTATGTCATGCTGGAAGATAGATGGATCTTCAGAACATTAAGGGAAATAAGCACCTCAGAAAGTTAAGGGCCATATGTTTTTCCTCTGTTAAAGCTAGAGGGGGAAAAAGAAGGAAAGTTGGGAAGGGAGTCTCATCATGCAAGTTGAAGAAAGATCAGTAGAGTCAAGGCACAAGGGGAGGAGGTGAGGAAAAAGGGAAATATTGGAATGATATTGGCCAAAGTTCACGGTTATTTTGTGTGCATGTTCAAATATGTGTCAGCAAATCCCACCATTATGGACCACTACAATGCACCAATGAAGTGTGAAAATAAGAGTTTCACATTACATGGGACAGGCACTATTCTAGGAGGGTGCCCATTTTTTCCCATCTATAAATATCACGATCATTTACCACTGTCAAAAATCTCTACAGATTCAAATGTTCTGATCACTGCTCCACCACATGGCCACTTCTACTTCAGGGTCCCCTTATTCTCACTGAAATCAGAGAGCCCGTTTCAACGATGCCATCTGTTAATGTCTTCCCAGGCTGCTGAGGACAGCGGCTGCGGGTTTCACAAGTATCTGGTGCTGCCTTCTGAACGCATGTCCACGAGGCCTTGGTGAAGGCTGGTGCTCCAGGCTCTCCTCCAGATCTAGCTGTGAGGCCAGGGAAGGGGTCACATAACACGCCATTTAACACCTTGTTTATTTCTGATCACCATCCTCTCCATTATTCCAGGATCCTATTGGTCATTGAACTTAAGCAAACACTGAGTCTAGATTTCAGTCCATCAACCAAAGAGAGTCTAATAGCCACTCCCCGTGGCTCAGGAAAATCCTTGGCCCTAACATTTCTGGTGATTACATCCCTGTGACTGCATTCAAGATGATCCAGCAGTATGTCCTGACTTCTTTGGTTTAAAAGACTCAAACAAATTCTGTTATATATTTTTAAGGCTCCTATTAACAAAATACAGTAAAATATTTACCTTTTATTTTGGTGTGACCCTTATACTCTCCTGGACTATATTTTATACTCTTCCCTGAGGCGTTCTAGGATCAGACCCCAATTAAATGTCTGGTGACAATGTGGGATGGTGGATTAGCATCTTAAAGACAATTGGGCTGGGGATGTGGCTCAAGCAGTAGTGCGCTTGCCTGGCGCGCGTACGGCCCGGGTTCGAAACTCAGCACCACATACCAACAAAAATGTTGTGTCCGCCGAGAACTAGAAAATGAATATTAAAAATTCTCTCTCTCTCTCTCTCTCTCTCTCTCTCTCTCTCTCTCTCTTTCTCTCTCCCCTCTCCTCTCCTCTCCTCTTCTCTCTCACTCTCTCTTAAAAATAAAAAAAAGACAACTACCCAGGTAGAGTCACCATAGGGTATTCAATTTAGGGAAAGCTTGTCTCCTCGGGGAAGGAGAGGCTGCTTCTGACAGCAATGAGGGTTAATGGAGATTTCAGGGTTCAAGGCTCTGAGATTTGTCTAATTCCACTGGTATTTTGTCATTTTAATTAACAGGGTCTCAATCATTCGCCCATTAATGTCCTAATTGACATAAGAGAGACCTGGAGAAATTGTGGATTTATAATTTTCTTTGTACTTCTGCAATTTGGAGAATTGGATGTTTTATTCTGATATTAACCTTTATCAGTTTCCATAGAGAAAATATTTCTGATAATCTGAACCTGACTTGCAGGAGGAATATAATGCTTGAACCTATCATTTTCTTTGTGTAAGTCTCCCTCTCCAGTCAGTAACAGCAGTCTGTAGTCATTTTGTAATGTTCATTCCCACCCTGAAGGTCGGTGGTGTTATTCCAAAGCTCAGTTTTTCATAGACATTTGATTTCAGGCCACGATAACATAAAGTCTCCGTTGGGTCATTGCACACCAGGAATTATCAGGTCTCCTTTTCCATGGGCTGTGACATCATCAACATATTCAATTCCCTCAGGTCAGACATCCATCCTACCTCCTCAGATCTGTTATCTAGAACCATCTCTGATGTAAACCACTATTGTGGTCAGGGCCACCGTGGTCAGGTAGAGATGCAGAACAACTCTTGATGTCTTAGGGTAGAGGAAGTTGACACAGAAAGAAGTTATAAAATGGTTGGGAGATCTGGAAGAAAAAAGTAAAATAGGGCAGATGACACCACCCTATATATGGAAACCCGAACTTCCCTGGAAAGAGACACTGATTCCACGCTCTTGTGATACACATTCAGGAACAGCTGTCTAGGAGCCTGCACACAGCTCCTGGCATCAAGGAGATTAATTCCTGCCTCTACAGGGCTGGTTTGCTGCTACTGCTATGGGATCTAAAAGAACACACTTTCTTCCTTCTTTTTCTTCCTCTCTGCCTAGTGTTTGGCTGATCTTGACAAAATCTCCTAAAATGGAGGCCTGCAGGCAGGGGAGTTTGGGAAACGAGGTTCTCGTACTTTCTGTTCCTCTGGTGTTGGAAGAACACAGAAGGACACAGATGGTGCTGAACACCCACACAAGGTGTCTGACACACTTGAACCTGAGAGTGGGAAAAGGGTGTTTGTGAAAAGAGAGAAGAGAAAGGAGTCTCAGAGATTTTAAAAGCGGGAGTTGGAGTTGAACCTCCAGATACAGACTCTCTAACCAGGTGCCTACAAGTCCCTGGGAAGCATCTTTTTTCAGATGACTGTATACTCCAGTTTGAAGATTGGTCTAGACTTTGATCATGCAAAGGGATGCACACCCTCCAACCAGCTTCGTCAGGGCACTCTGGACCTCGTTGCTCCTCAGGCTGTGAATGACGAGCCTCAACAAGGGGCTCACCACACAGAAGAGCACAGAGACCAGGGTGTCCATGTTCAGCCTTCCCTGGGCCTGTCATAGTGGAAGTTGGTTGTTCCATAGAAGAACACCATGACAGTGAGGGGGGACGCACAGGTGGAGAAGGCCTTCCTCCTGCCCTAGGCAGAGGGAATCCCCAGGATGGCCGCCATGATGATTGTGTAGGAGCCTGCAGTGAAGAGGCAGGGGCTCAGGCCCATGGTGGAACTGACCACGTGGAGTGCAGACTCGTTGACAGATGTGTCTGAGAATGAGAACTTCAGGAGCAATGGGGTGTCACAGAGAAAGTGGCTGAACTGGTGGAACCCACACAGAGTGCGTGTGATGGCCAGCACCGTGTGTGTGACCAAATTCACCAGCCCACACAGCCAGGACCCAGTCACCAGGCCAACACAGACCTTCACACTCATGATGACTGGGTACTGAGGAGGACAGCAGGTGGCCACACAGCAGTCATACTGGCCACACAGCCAGTAAGAAGCCTTCTGTGCTAGCACTTGTTACCAAGAAGAAGATCTGGGAAAGGCAGCCCTCATAAGAAATGGCCTTCTTCTCCCAGAAGAAGTTCACCAGCAGTACTGGGAGGGTGGTGGATGTGTAGCAGACGTCCAAGAAGCGCAAATTGCTGAGAAAAAAGTACATTGGAGTGTGGAGAGCAGGACTGACCCTGGTGGCCACTAGTATGTGCATGTTCCCCAGGAGAGTGGTCAGGTAAATGACCAGAAAGAGCAGAAAGAACCAGCCCTGTAGGTTGGAGTGGTTGGAAAATCCCAAAAAGATGAATTCAGTGACAAATGATTGATTGCTCATTTCCAATGGTATCATAACTATAAAACAGAGAAAAAGAGACCATGATGAGAATGGACAGAGAGCAACCCAAATAGGCTTGTTAATCTGCAGCAACATGGCAAATAATATTGTATACAGAGATGCCTTGACTCTGGAAAGAGACATATAGGATTAACTTTAGAGAGAGCATAACTTCTCACAGACTTTTGCATGGGTGCTTTTTTGTAAGAATAAATGGAGACTTGGTCAAAATGCACAACCAGCTATTAAACCCTGTGTCTCATTGAATCTGCAGTATCTCCCTGCTAACACTGTGCTTCACTGGAATGAATTCTTTTTTGTATGTCTGTTATTTCAAGTAATAAGTTTTCATTGTGGAAAAATTAGGAAAATGCAGAAAGTTATTCAGAAGAATAGAACAGGTCACAAAATCAAAGCTCTCTTTGCATTCATCACATTCTACTTCTATCTATCTTTAAAATATCCAAAGCAAAATTTCCCAATATTGTTGTACTCTATTTAGTTGTTTGCCTTGTAATCTTAATTTCCTAACATGAAATTAAGTTAATATCTCCCTTTTTATTGAACATAGAAACCTTCCATTTCATTTACTATCATAAATATTGGAATAGAAGCTTTCATACATATGTATCTGTGATCATCTCTGATTATTTCTTAAAAGTAAAATTATAGGTCACCTGCTTTTAAATACATTGATCTATTTTTTTCAGTAGAAACTTTTATTTTTTTAAGTTTTATAAGATACAAGAAATTTTGACAAATGATATATACTTAGGTATTTTTCTTCTTTTGTATTATAAGATTTACCTCACCAAACATTACATTTCCTAAAAAAAATGATTGATACAATTACAGATTTTCTATCATGTTACCCACGCTAATCCGTGATCCATTGTTTGAATTAAAATTTCTTTTACTTTTTCAATCTTAAATGAAAAATATTATAGTAAAACAGTAGGCTCTTGGTCCAGATAGATGTGGATTGAAATCCATCTGTTGTTTACTAGATGTTGTTTATAAAAAAGTCAGCTCATCTCTATTCCTCAGTTTGTTCCTTGCTTAGGATATTAATGATGTCTATTTCACAACTGCTGAAAAATGTTTTGAGATAATATAAGCTATGTGTCTGGCACATTACATTTAATCAATGCCTTGTATCAAGTTAGAAAATGTCTATCCATTTTTTATTTGTAGTTTTTTTTTTGTGTGTATGTGTGCTGGGTTTTGAATTCAGAGCCTTACGCATACTAAGCATGCACTCTA
The DNA here is from genome assembly GCF_052094955.1 of Ictidomys tridecemlineatus. Classification (NCBI taxonomy): domain Eukaryota; kingdom Metazoa; phylum Chordata; class Mammalia; order Rodentia; family Sciuridae; genus Ictidomys; species Ictidomys tridecemlineatus. The sequence goes on from NW_027524612.1 coordinate 52,672, forward strand.
CCACTGGACTTTGCGTCTAGTTTCATTTAGTTATACTTTTTATCATAAATAGATATTGAATTTTCTTATTTTTTCTGCATCTTTTGAAATGATATATATTTTTTCTTATTTAGTCTGTTACTATGGAAATTCGGTTGATTGAATTTTTGAATATTGAACCAGCCTTGCATTCAGGGATTGATCTCAATTGACTGTAATGTTATCCTTATTCTATATGGCTGAGTTCAGTTTTTTAATATAGTTCCCTACTTGCTATTGTGTATTCTATTTTCGATGTTCTCAGGGATAATCTATTTCTTGAAGAATTCTCAGCTGTATTCTACTGTTATTTTCAGTCAATGCATGTTAGTGGACTAGTGGGAAATCGAGAAGGGATTTCTGATGTTTCCAGGAAGCCCTGCCTTAGGTACTGTAAACTCAGTCACAGAAATATGGTCTTCACATTGACACACTTTCTAGCAATATGGCTGAGCCTAGTTCTTATTCCTCCCGACATTAGACATTTCGGCCTGTTCCTTTCCATAGCTGCAAAGGTTTTCTGTTGAGTGTCCTAATAACAGTTTCTGTTACTCTTGCCCCTGAAGATTACAGTTTTTGTTCTATGCAAAAAATCAGGAAATGGGTCTGGGAGGAGTTTTGGCTGCTGTTGCTGTTCTTTGTCCCTCCACCTATTCAAGAAATGATACCGTTAAAGACACTTTCTCAGAACACTTCCCTAACTTCCTGGGAGCATTTGGTGGAATCCATGTAGAAAAAGAAAAAATACAAACATCTTATGTCTATAGCCCTCTGGGTCTTTATGCTCTTAAACCAGTCTATGCTTATTCTTCAGCAATCCATTAACTATTTTGTATTTGAGTTTTTTTTTTTTTTATAAATAAACTCCTATTTATGTAGTGGATTCTCCCATAGTTAAAAAAAATGCCTGGATTATTTTGGTTGCTTATCTCTCCCCAGACTTCTGTTAGTTGTTTGCCTTATAATCTTCATCCCTAATAAAGTCAAGGAAAGTCATTAATTTGCATTTTCTTCTGCTCTTTTTGGTTATTATAATGATGAAAAAAACATGCTTTCTAGCTATTTCGATAGATATTCAAGGTGAAATTTGAAGTCTATACACTTACTTTTCAAAAATATTTAGTAATTTCTAATTTAGTTAAATATGTAGTTATTCTATTCAAAACAATCCCATTCCTAGCATATTTCCAAGGAAATTAATGCACAGTTCACAAAAATTCTTGCGTAAAAATTCATAATAACTCAAACAAATATCATGCCTTCAGCAGAAGGACAGAAGACAAATCACGGTTTATGCAGTGGAATAATTCAGTTACTTTAGAAACACAAATACTGGAACATTAATAACATTGACAAATCTAAAAAAAATTTTCTGGGTGAAAGAAGCCAGATACAAAATATATATTGTATGTTTCCTTTAAATAAAGTTCAAAAATTAGCAAAACAGCTATAATGGTCAAGTAATAATGGTGGTCTTTTTTTTTTTTTGGAGCTCAGTGGTGATATCAGTTGAAGCATGAAGGAATTTTCTAAAGTGATGGAAATGTTTTGTATCCTGATTTTTGGTAGTTCATATATATGTAAAATATTATAAACCTGTACACTTTAGATCTGTGCATTCTTTGAGTACAAATTATTGTTCAATTTTTAAAAATAGCCTTATTTTAAAAATAAGTAATTAATGGGGAAGAGTGGTGCCTGCCTGTAATCCTAGGTACTTGGGAGACTAAGGCAGGAGGATCATAAATTTGAAACTCTGCAAGGCCCCCCGCCCCAAATAATTGAAAGGGCTGGAGATATAGCTTCATGGTAGAGTGCCACTGGGTTCAATCCACAGTACTGCAGTAAGTAAGTAAGTAAGTAAGTAAGTGAGTAAAATGATAAATAGAAGTGAAAGCATTTTTTCAAATGATTTTTAACTCAGGATTGGTTTGTACCACATCTAAATATTTTTTTAGGTCTCTAAGAGGTTAAATATCTTCTCCCATTTTTTTTGCATTTCTCTACTTCTTTCTTTTACCACAGTGATAGTCCAGGACATATCACATTTTACAAGTGACATCAGTTGTTTCCTGATCACGATCTGTTTGAAGCAGTGAATGTGATTGGTGGGTGCATTCGGTCTGTATCACAGATACAAAGCCTTGCTCATCATGACGGATTGGCTTGTGCATGTGTGTGTGTGTGTGTGTGTGTGTGTGTGTGTGTGTGTGTGTGTTATTGGTTGTGGGATTGGTCTTGACTGAGAACACTATCTTATAGTTAGTGGGATGGCAAGTTGGCATCTCAGGCAACATTGATGGCAGAAATCTCAAAGAATATAGAAGGAATCTGCCATCTAAGGCTCAGCAAGCTTAGAACACTTGGTTATCCTAGTTGGCCTATGGGGCCGGGACTAGGCTCTGTGAAGCTGTGTCAGGCCTGATTTCTAAGCAAGGTACTTGGCAATAGAAACCTCGGAAAACCTTCCACCGCTCACCATGCCATGGGCCACCAGAGAGCCCAGGTGTGTCTATGGAAGCCAGGCTTGGGTATGAGCATGGACATCAATGATTGCAGAGTATCAACAATAGGGGACCATAAATCTCTTTCAGGTGAGTGCAGATTGAAAACAGGGACATCTGGAGGGAGATAGACTGGGTTTTAGAAAATCATCAGATCTCTAGGTCTAAAACACGCAGATAGACCCACTCATGGAATTGTGCGTGTGAGTCCAAGGAGCAGGGGTCGATAACTGTGAAACCTGGTTCCCCAGGTTTTAGACACATCTGTTTAGTTCAAAAGAGTGATATGAGTGCTAAAACAAGATGAAAATCAAGTGGTCTGTATCTGAAGACTTGCTGTGTTGAAGGTGGGAGAAAATCTCTGAAGCCCTCATGGAGAAGGATATGGAGAACTTTAAGGTCCTAGTTGAAGAGGACACGGTAAAGACAACAAATCAGTTTGGGCAGGCTGGATAGCTGGTGGGATCACTCAGGAAAACAGGAATATGTGAGGAATAGCAGATGTAGAGGAGGCTTTGGTGGATTTGATTTGAGTAATGTTGAATGTGAGTTATCTGTGGGATAATCACGTGGAAAGGCCCTTCACAGAAAGCCTAGAACTGCAGGTGTGGATTTGGGAGTCATTGTCTTGAAGGCAAATGTTACAGCAAAGGGTGAATATGAAATCCCTCAGGAGAATAGAGAAAGTAGAGAAGGAAATAGAGAAAGTAGGGATTCTTGTGATACTTGGTGTTCACGAAAATTGTAGTAAAAATTTATCCAGAAATGACTAAAAACACCACACTATCTAGTTCAGTTGTAGGTATTGCTTTCTCTAAACATTTTCCCTAAACAATAGGTTACCTTATTAGTATTGATTTACAATAAATCAACTTTGAAATGGAGTTGGAAGCTACATTTACTTGACATTTCTTACGTTCTCTGTTTTCTCTATCAACTACCTGGATGAACTTCAAGTCATTTAGAAATCAGTGACATGTACTTTCTTCTAACTCCCCGTATCAAAAAGACCAATATGACAATCTCTTTTATAGGTAGATATCTAGATGTTTTCAAAAAAAGAAATAAAATATCACATAGAAGGCAGTTCCAGCAGATTTTACTATGAGAAAATGACACATAGTCTGTGGATGTGTGAAAGAGAAAACTAAACGTAAATGTTCAGGGATTTAAAAATACAATCTCTGAAGTTGTGCATACTGCTATTGTAAAGGTCTTAAATATAAAGGTCAGTTCAGGAGGGACAAATTAATGGGGCATTAAAAAAACCTCCCAATATATGTTTATATAAATTTATCTACATATAAGTTTTTCCTTTGTTTTACTGGCTAATTTCTTGTAGGTCACGGGTGTGGGGTAGGGTGAAGGGTGATACCCAAACAATTTTCCTTATCCTCTATGCTCTTTATTAATGTAGGGCATTAGATTGAATCATCATCATGGTCACCATTAGAATCCATTCTTAACAATCATAACTCATGAATGACACTTTGATACACAATATGTACTTTCTTTTTAGAATTTATATAATGCAGCATAGGAATTAGATACACTTAATAGTAAACCCTCTGCTCTGCAATTATAATAACCATAATCATCATAATCTTCTAGAGCATATTTCATAGAAAAATAATTTGAGTGTGAGTCTTCTTAGATTGCTTCAATACACATAAATGCCTGACTTTAAAAACCTTGTTTAATGTAGTTTAAAAGTGGCATGTTTTCTCTAAAAATTAGATTGAATTTCGGATAATCCATTCTATAAAAACAGTGAATTTCTTTGAAAAGATGAATTTTTACATACCCGAATCCAATCAGGATTTTTTTAAATTGAGTAACGAATAGAGACACACATTAGATAAAAATACCTAACACTTATTAAATGCCTATAAGACTTTTACATGCATTAACTTATTTGGTTTACACAACAACCTATAATATAACCTATTATCCCCATTTTACAGAAAAAAGAATTGAAATTAAGGCACAATATATTAATGCAAGTAGGGAAACATCAATGAATCTCTTTAATTTGCATAATGTACATGAATTTGTACATTTAATATGTATTAACAATTATGATTTCAGAAACAAAAAAGAAATTGACTCAAAAAATTTATCATGTAATATCTATTATTTGTAGTGATACTTTGTTACCTAATGATAATACCATATGTTAGTAAACTATTTTATTATCATCAATGCCCAGAAATTCTTGTCTTTGGTTCTAATAATTCATTGCATATAATTAATAGGCCAACACAGCTTTTATTAAAATTCCAAATCTCAGGGCCTTAAGAAGCTTAAAGTATTTAAATTTCAATAGAAAGTCGGTGCTTCAGTTAAGCACAACTAATTTTAAAATCTAAATATAAACAAAATAAAATAAATAAATCTAGAGACTTAAAAGAAGACCTTTTTTTTGTTGTTGTTGCTTTGGCAATAAATGAAATGTTTTTCTGACTAACCTTAGGGATTCATTTCCTCAAACGAAAAAAAGAAAAATGGGCATGACCAAAACGAGGAAGAATGGTGTGATCATGAAAACCCTTATGCACATCAGGGAAACAATGATTCTTATTTGATCTCAATAGCACAAGCAATGATTAAAATTTTTAAAACCAATTTTTATGTTGCCCAGTAAATTGCTTAAAACACACACACACACACACACACACACACACACACACACACACACACACACATACACACAAACACACACACACACACAGTTTAAGGTCAATTTATTCAGAAAAATATCTGAATGATTTCAGGTCCTTGTGGCAATGTGAATTTATTACTGTGAAATCTATGAGCTATCTGACCTGGCCCAGAGTTGTCCTCATATCCTTCAAAGTGGTGTGGGTGCTTGGAGCCAAGGGAAACATCAGAGGTCATTGTGCAGAACAGTTGGCCTCAGGCAATGAGTTCCAAGTGTTCCCAGTGATGCTGGTCCAAGGACACACTTTGAGGGAGGCTGGGCTCTTTCACCTAACATGCAGGGATGCCCTTACCCCTAACTGGTAGGTTTAAAATCTTAACAAATTCAACAGGAAAAATCCTCCCTCCTGTCTTGGAGATTCAGCACTCAATTCAGCATTTAACATCTCTTTCAGTTCTGTTTCTTTGGGGCCGGGGTGTAGGGCGACAGTTACCAGAGATTGAACTCAGGGGCTTGACCACTGAGCCACATCCCCGGCCCTGTTTTATATTTTATTTAGAGACAGGGTCTCACTGAGTTTCTTGGTGCCTTGTTTTTGCTGAGGCTGTCTTTGAACTCACTATCCTCCTGCCTCAGCCTCCTGAGCTGCTGGGTTACAGGCGTGCACCACTGTGCCAGCTCTTTCAGTTCTTTTTATTTCACCTGGGCTTCTTCTAGCATAAAGGGGAAATGGAAGACCAATTATTACCTCTTACGATATGTCAGAGCCTTCTAGTTATAAAATTCTTCAAAATAGAAAATTCTCTTTTCCATTTAGAATTTTAAAATTTCTTTTCTTTGTAGTGGTTAATTTCACTTCAAACCAATTTTGTTCCTATACAGGGTCTAATTTAGTCCTAAGCCAGATCTACTAAGAAACCCAAAAAGGATAAGATCTGATGCCTGTCCTGCTGCGCCCCTCCCCTGACTCAGGCAATGGCAAGGCCCTACTGAGGTGGATGGCGCAAGGCGTCCATCCTCTGGAGGAGCGCAGTATGTTTCTGGGAATGGGCTGATTTGTTTTTGTATTCCTTTAATAAATATAGTTCTGATTTCTCATAAGACCATTAAGTATAAAGGAAAAATCATGACTTTCCCAATTAATGCAACTACTTCTAAAGCATAGGTCTGTTTGCTCTAAATGCAATGATTCAGCTGTGGAGTGTAAATTGTTAATGTCTAAAGAAAAACTCCCTGTATTCCTGTCAAGGAAGTTTTTGAGAAATTAAATTAAAATCTAGAGAAGGAAAATTAATGTTAAGAAGATAGATTAGTGCTTAGTACTGGGCAACTTGTTCTTGTTCCTGTGCACATTGGTTTGTGCTCTTATTTTGTTTGATTAAAAGTAATAATAAATCAACTACTTGCTGTAACCATGGCACCGGTTCCAGTCAGTAAGTCAAGAAAGAATAGTCAAGGTATAGGCCAATAGTTTGGGACATTTGTAACTATTATTAAAAGTTAACTAAGCAGAAACAGCTCAAAGCAAAACTTGAACTGAAAGTACAAATGCTTGCTTATGCGTAAGCCAAGATAGATTCTTGTATTCTAATTGTAGCTATGTAATATTTTGTTTTGTTTGAATAATGATTCCTGTTTTGTAACCAATCTTGGCAATCACCTGTTCCCTGCTTGCAGTGAGAAGATCAGCGTCCTCTCTCTTCTGGGATGTGGGTGAGCGAAGTTCAGAGTGAGATTTCTGCTAAGAAGTTGTGGGTGGCTGAAACCTCAAGACTGCCTTCCCTTCCCGCTAGAAAGAGAAGGGGTCAGGGTGGGTGTACACTTATTGGGATGGATTTTGCACGGCATATTAAGTTTTTCCTTCATGTTACATACTTTGCCAGATGGACAGATATCAGAAGCTACAATATTAAAAGCATCCCCACTATCTTCAGCTGATCCACTCCTGCTAAGGGCTGATCCCTTACCAAAGCCTGTATGACTTCGTGCCCCTTAATTTTATGATCCTGCTGATGCTCATGACCTGGTGAAGCAATTTTTTGCTATGGAGTTTAAAAGTAGGGGAAAAAAAGAGTCATCAAACCGCTTTTTCAGGCACAGATGGAGAAAAGACAACAAGCTTGAAAGTCTTGTAGTATTTTACTGCACAAAAATAAAAATAAAAGTATTAGATAAAGAGGTAAGTCTCTAAAACTTAAACTTTCCCATTATACAATGGGGTTTTCCTCATGCTTAGGAGAGACACATTAACAGTACTCCTAAAAGATCTTAGAATGATTAGCCATCATGGAAAGGCAAAGCTAAAGCACATATGATGAAGCACTTCAAACATTCCAGGGTCGTCACAATAAAAGGAATGATAATGATGTGTTGTTTAAGGGAGTGAGGAAATCAGAAGCTTTATTCACCACTCTTAATAATAAGGTAAGCTGGTTCCACTGGTCTGAAAATGATCTGGAACTTCTTCAGAAAGTTAAATATGGAGTTAACGATCCAACTCTTCCACTTCTACTTACAAACTCAAGATAAATAAAAAAGTTGTCCACCAATGATTTGTACATGAATGTTCATATAATGTTCATATTATATATAAAATGTTCATGTTATATATACGAATCTTATACATATTAGACAAAAAGTGAAAATCAGGCAGGTCTGTAATCTAGCTAATCAAGAAGCTAGGCAGGACGATCAATAATTCAGGGACAACCTGGGCAAATTTACAAGACCATGTCTCAAAAAAAATTTTTTAAATGTTGGGCTTTGGCTTTGTGGTAGAACATTGTTTTGTGTGCAGGGGCTCCGGGTTCAATCTGCAGTACAACACACACACAGACACAAAGTAAAAATTAATATCCAGGAGAAATGAACAAAGAAATGTGGCATTTTCATAGATGGAAATTAGTCACAATAAAGAGGAATAAACTAAAATACTTATACAAGCTACAATATAACTGAAAATTGCAAACATCCTAAGTGAAAGGAGTCAGATCCAAAAGGCGTATATGGTATTACTTCATTAAAAATATCCACAGAAACTCGAGTGTATACATGGGTCTTTCCACATGTGATGGAGAAACACAGAAATGGTGTTTATTTAAAACTTAGAATCAAGATCCATTAGGAAAATGCAAGTCAAAGTCACATTGCACATAGCACTTCACATTCACTAGTGTTGGCTAGAGCTGCAATATTGGGGAAATGAGATTGACTGCTTTGGGTATAGGCTTTTTTGGAGAGAAAAGTAATAAAAATATTCTGAAATACCTGTGGATTAGAGAACCCAGGTGAGGTCACAATGTGTCACATACTTAGCACAGTGTGCTTCCCCTGGTTGGAGGGGCACCACAGTGGTCATGAGACACTGGGTATGGAGAGAGCGCTCTTGTAATTACTGCTGAAGTGTTCACATATTTCTACAACTAAGACTTTTCCTAGAATAAAACCATCATCTAGTTCTAATCTCACTATACAATCTGTCTCCCAGCCAGCTTCCTCAGGGCACTCTAGACCTCGTTGCTTCTCAGGCTGTGAATGATGGGCTTCAACATGGGAGTCACCACACAGAAGAGCACAAAGACCAGGGTGTCCGTGTCCAGCCTTCTCTGGGCCTGTCATAGTGGAAGTTGAGTGTTCCATAGAAGAACACCACGACAGTGAGGGGGGACGCATAGGTGGAGAAGGCCTTCCTCCTGCCCTAGGCAGAGGGAATCCTCAGGATGGCCGCCATGATAAGTGCTTAGGAGCCTGCAGTGAAGAGGCAAGGGCTCAGGCCCATGGTGGCACTGACAACGTGGAGCGCAGACTCGTTGACAGAGGTGTCTGAGCAGGAGAGCTTCAGGAGCAATGGGGTGTCACAGAGAAAGTGGCTGATCTGGTGGGGCCAACACAGACTGGGTGTGATGGCCAGCACCATGTGTGTGACCAAATTTACCAGCCCACACAGCCAGGACCCAGTCACCAGGCGAACACAGACCTTTACACTCATGATGACTGGGTACTGATTAGGACGGCAGGTGGCCACACAGCAGTCATACTGGCCACACAGCCAGTAAGACGCCTTTTGTGCCAGCACTTGTCACCAAGAAGAAGATCTGGGAAAGGCAGCCCTCTTAAGAAATGGCCATCTTCTACCAGAAGAAGTTCACCAGCAGTACTGGGAGGGTGGTGGATGTGTAGCAGATGTCCAAGAAGCGCAAATTGCTGAGGAAAAAGTACATTGGAGTGTGGAGAGCAGGACTGACAATGGTGGCCACTATTATGAGCATGTTCCCCAGGAGAGTGGTCAGGTAAATGACCAGAAAGAGCAGAAAAAACCAGCCCTATAGGTTGGAGTTTTTGGAAAATCCCAAGAAAATGAATTTAGTGACAAATGATTGATTGCTCATTTCCAATGTTGTCATAGCTACAAAACAGAGAAAAAGAGACCATGATGAGAATGGACAGAGAGCACCCCAAACAGGCTTGTTAATCTGCAGCAACATGGCAAATAATATTGAATGAAAAGCAGCCTGAAGACTGATAACCTGTGGGACTGGTCTCACAAAATAAGACCCATGGAGCCGCACACATTTGCAGGGGTGATGGTGGCTGGGAGTAACCAGAGAATTGCTAGAAGCAACAGAAAGCCATTCGACCTTATCATGGTGTGAAGTCATTTCTCACTGTCTCAGTAATCTCTGTCTCCTGTTGTCCTTTAATGTAAACATAGGATTTTTGGAGAAGTTCATTTTCATTGCAAATGTTAAGAAAAAAATTTACAAAGCAGAGTCATCATCTGCAAAACAGTCGGTGTTGCCTTCAGTGTTTTCCAATGTAGAGTTTTTCTCATTTTACATCAATCTTGATCTCTGTGTTCAGAAAGGCAGAAGTTACCTATTCCTGTACAATGCTGAAATTATCAGGGCCAGAGCAAAATAGAGGAAAGAAGTTGATGAAGTGGGGTTGGACTGGCTATCTTAAGAACACAGGGAAGATCAGTGGAGTAGAAGGAGAATGAGAGGGCAGAGAGGTTTGGGAAGGGAGGAAATGTGAACGGTCTTTATGCAGATCATGTTATGTGCACATGGAAGTCTACCACAGGGGACTGCACCTGTATGTATATGTAGAAAGCACCAGTCAGAAATTAACAGATAAATGACCCTAAGAAAGATCAGTAGAGAAAAGAGAATGGGGGCGGGAAGGGGAGGGAGATGGGGGGTGGGGACTGAATGGAGTAAATCAGATTCCATGCACGTAGGATCTTTTCCAAATCAACCCAACTTCTATGTATAACTATTATGCTATAATAAAAAATTTAAGAAGATGACATGATCCTATCAGCAAAGAGTGAGATTTGAATTCTTCTTGACCTAATGTATACCTTTAATTTCTTTCTTTTGTCCAATGGCTCTGGCAATTTCAAGGATGAAGTTGAATAGAAGTGGTGAAAGAGGGGTCACCCTGTCTTCTTCCAGTTTTTAGAGTGAATGCTTTCAACCTTTCTCCACTTAGAATGATGCTGCCTTGGGTTTAGCATAGATAGCTTTTACAATGCTTTTACAAAGTTCCTTCTGTCTCTAGTGTTTCTACTTTTTTTACAGGTAGGGGAGCTATATTTTGTTAATTTTTTTTTTTGCATCTATTGAGATGATCAATAAACTTACATCTCTCTTAAATAAACTTAATCTCTCCCCTTTGACTAAACATTCAGATCATCTCCAGTTCTATAAATATTTTAATGAACATTTTCCTACATAAACATATGTGACCATTTCGAATTATCTCTTTAGAATAAAATTTAAATCTGACATAAAAGAATTTGTTGTGCAGTTTCTATTTAAAACTAGCTAACGGGAGACATTATATTAAGTGAAATAAGTCAGACACATAAAGAGAAATAGCAGTTTTTTACTTCTTTTTGGCAGCTAAAAGTTGATCTCAGAGAAGTAGGGAGTAGAGCGCTGGTTATTGGAGCCTGGGAGAGAATAACAAAAATCATTGTGAATCTGATTTCTCAAAGACGCATGTGAAGGACTGCCTGAAACATGCCCTCTGAGTGTGGTCTATTAAAAAAAATAAGAGTGGACTTCTAACAGGGTCCTCAGAAAATCTCTCTTCTCTTCTCAGTGGGCAGCAGGAGGTCTATGGTTCTGGCTTCCTAGGAGCTAGCTGTGGTGTGCAAATGGGCATGACCAGGACGGCTGGAGAATCTCAACAATCACTAGTAAACTGCATTCTAGGTGAGGGCAGGCTGGAAACAGGCCATCCAGAAGGAAATGGCTTGAGCTCTGAAAATGACAGTATCTGTGGATTTAGGAAACAGTTGTGGGTCCAATCCACTCATAACACCTACTCCCTGGGTCAGTCCACGGTTGCCACAGTTACCACAGGCCTGACCAGAACAACCGGGAGGGGGAGATGCACTCTGGCCTCCTGGCTTGGAGGTTTGGTCTGGGGCCTGCTGACCCATTGCTGCCGGACTGAGATGAGGTGAGACACTGAGGTTGAAGGGAATAAGGGGGGAAGCATCCCTACCTCATGGCAGCCAGAAGGTTGGGGCGGGGGAGGGGACAAGAGGAGACAGTTCACAGGGGACAAGATGTGATTTCCCAGGGCATGCCCCTGGCCACACTCCACTTTCCCACACTCCTCTCAGTACAGTGGACCTTTCAGATAATTAACCCACAAAATGGATGGACCGACAGATTAGGTCACAAGTCTCACAGTCTAATCATTTCACCTCTGAACACTGCTTATGTGGCTGACCCTGAGCTTTTGGTGGAAGGATACCTTATTTCTAAGCCATAATAGTACCCACAGTCCATGTGCTTTGGTTAGAATACCTTCATGTAGTCAGGGAGAGTAATCGGGTGCCAAAACAAGATTAAAAGGAAATATCTGGTAACTGAAGATGTGACATTTGGAGCTTGGGGAAAAGCTCTGAAGAGGAGCCATGAGTGGAGCACTTTAAAGTCCTGGTGACGAGGACACAAGAGGGCACTTGGTCTGTGAGGTAGCTGAGTTGGAGTGAGATCACTCATTAAAACATAAAAAAAAATGAGAAGGAGCATGTCTGGGGAGAGAAAAGGAGGAAAGGAGGTTGTTCCTGGAGTCTGGGTACCTGCGGGGACTCCCCAAGAAGATTCCAGGAGGCAGCGGGACAGAATCCCAGAAGATAGGCCTGGGAGTTATGGCTTAGAGTGACTGTGGAAGTCACAGGTGCTCACAAAGCCAAAAGAGAGGAGGGTGAAGAGAGAGGGCTTGATGGACTGTACGGAAAAGAAGGTGTCCAGAAGAAGGCACACCAGCTATCAGCAATCATTCTGCACCACAGTGTCAAAGCTCTGCTCTCTGTACCAGGCCTTGTGCACCCCAGTCTAAAATCTCTGCTCTCTATAAAAGTCCTTCTGCACCCCAGTCTACAACTTCTGCTCCCTGCAACAGTTCTTCTCCACCCCAGTCTCTAAGTTCTGCTCTCTGAAACACTCTTTCTGCACCCCAGTCTCAAACATCTGCTCTCTGCAACAGTCATTCTGCACCTCAGTCTGAAAACTCTGCTTTCTGCAACAATCATTCTGCACCCCAGTCTCCAACCTCTGCTCTCTGTAACAGTCCTTCTACACCTCAGTCTCCAAACTCTGCTCTCTATAATATCCATCTGCACACCAGTCTCCAAACTGAGATATCTGTAACAGGCCTTCTGCACCCCAGTCTACAACCTCTTCTCCCTGAAAGAATCCTTCTGCACCCCAGTCTCCAAACTCTGCTCTCTGTAACAGTCCTTCTGCACCCCAGTATCTAACCTCTGCTATCTGTAACAAACTTTCTGCAGCCCAGTTTCCAAACTCTGCTCTCTGTAACGGTCCTTCCGCACCCTAGTCTCCAAACTGCTTTGTGTATCACTCGTTCTGCACCTCAGTCTCCAACCTCTGCTCTCTGTAACAGTCTTTGTGCACCCCAGTCACAAATCTATGCTCTCTGCAACATTTCTTCTGCACCCCAGTCTCTAACCTCTGCTCTCTTTAAGATCCTTCTGCACCTCAGTCTCCAACCTCTACTCTCTGCAACAATACTTCTGCACCCCTGTCTTCAAACTCTGCTCTCTGTAACAGTCCTTCTGCACCTCAGTGTCTAACCTCTGGTCTATGTAAAAATCTTTTTGCAACTCAATCTCCAACCTCTGCTCTCTGTAACAGTCCTTCTGCAACTCAGTATCCAACCTCTGCTCTCTTTAATGATCCTTGTGCACCTCAGTCTCCAAACAATGCTCTCTGTAACAGGCCTTCTGCACTGCAGTCTCCAACCTCTTCTCTCTATAACAGTTCTTCTGCAACCCAGTCTTCAACTCTACTCTCTGTTACAGTCCTGCTGCACCTAAATCAAAACTCTGCACTCTGTAACAATCCTTCTGAAGCCCAGTCTCATAACTACGCTCTCTTTAAAAGTTCTTCTGAACCAGAATCTCCAAACTCTGCTCTCTTTAACACTCATTATGCAACCCAGTCTCCATCCTCTACTCTCTGTAACGATTCTTCTGCACCTTAGTCTCCAAACTCTGCTCTCTGTAACAGTCCTTCTGCATCCCAGTCTCCAACATCTGCTCTCTGCAATTATCCTTCTTCTCCCCAGGCTCCACCCTCTGCTTTCTGCAATGGTCCTTCTGCACCCCAGTCTCTGCTCTTTGAAACATTCCTTCTGCACTGCAGTCTCCAACCTCTTCTCTCTGTAACGGTCCTTCTGCACCCCAATTGCCAAACTCTTCTATCTATAATAGTGCTTCTGCACCTCAGACTCCAACTTATGCTCTCTGTAGCAGTCCATCTGCACCTCATTCTGAAACCTCTGCTCTCTGCAACGATCCTTCTGTACCCCAGTCTATGAACTGTGCTATCTGTAACAGTTCTTTTGCACCCCAGTCTCCAACCTATTCTCTCTGTAAAACGCCTTCTGCACTCCAGTTTCCAAACTCTGCTCTCTGTAACAGGCCTTCTGCACTCCAGTCTCCAACCTCTTCTCTCTGCAAAGATCTTTCTGCACCTCAGTTTCCAACCTCTACTCTCTGCAACAGTTATTCTGCACCCCAGTCTCCAACCTCTGCTCTCTGTATAACTCCATATCCACCCCAGTATCCAACCTCTGCTGTCTGTAATAATCTTAGGCACCTAAATCTCCAACTTCAGCTCTCTGCATCAGTCTTTCTGCACCCCAGTCTCCAAACTCTGTTCTCTGTAACAGTCCTTCTGCACCTCAGTCTACAAACTTTGCTCTCTGTAACAGTCTTTCTCCAACCTAGTCTCCAACCTCTACTCTCTGCAACATTTCTTATGCACCCCAGTCTCCAGCCTGTGCGCTCTGTAACTGTCCTTCTGCACCCCAGTCTCCAACATCTGCTCTCTGTAAGTATCATTATCCACCATATTCTCCAACCTCTGCTCTGCTCAGCGATCATTCCGCACTTCAGTCTCCAACCTCTGCTCTCTGCAATGATCCTTCTGCACCCCAGTCTTCAACCACTGGTCTTTGTAACAGTCCTTATGCAGCTCAGTCTCCAACCTATGCTCTCTGTAAGATACTTCTGCACACCATTCTACAACATCTGCTCTCTGCAATGATCCTTTAGAACCCCAGTCTCCAACCTCTGCTCCCTGTAACAGTCCTGTACAGCGGTTTCCAAACTCTGCTCTCTGTAACGGTCCTTCTACCCCCCAGTTTCCAACGTCTACTTTCTGTATTAGACTTCAGGCACCCCAGTCTCCAACCTCTGTTCTCTGCAGCAGTCCTTCTGCACCCCAAACTACAAACTTTGCTCTCTGTAACAGTCATTCTGCACCCCAGTCTCCAAACTCTACTTTCCGTGTCAGTATTTCTGCACCCCAGTCTAAAACCTCTGCTCTCTGTAACAGTCCTTCTGCACCTCAGTCCCCAAACTCTGCTCTCTGCAACAGTACTTCTGCACCCCAGTCTAAAACTCTGCTCTGTGCAAAAGTCCATCTACACACCAGTCTCCAACATCTGCTCTCTGCAACGGTCCTACTACACCCCAGTCTCCAACCTCTGCACTCTGCTATAGTCCTTCTGCACCACAGTCTCCAACCTCTGCTCTCTTCAAAATTTCTTCTGCACCCAAGTCTCCAACCTGTACTCTGTAACTATCCTACAGCACCCCGGTCTCTAAACTCTGCTCTCTTTAGCCATCCTTCTGTACCTCAGTCTCCAACCTTCGTTCTCTGCAACAATTCTTCTGCACCCAGGTCTCCAACGTCTATTCTCTTTAACAGGCCTTCTGCACCCCATTCTCCAAACTCTTCTCTCTGAAACGATCATTATGCACCTCAGTCTCCAACCTCTGCTCTCTGCAACAGTCCTTTTGCACCTCAGTCTCCAAACTCTGCTCTCTGTAAGATCCTTCTGCACCCCATTCTCCAAACTCTGGTCTCTGTAACAGTACTTCTGCATCCCAGTATCCAACCTCTGCTCTCTATAATAAACCTTCTGCACCTCAGTTTCCAAACTCTGCTCTCTGTAACAGTCCTTCTATTCCTCAGTCTCCAAACTCTGCTTTCTGTAACGGTCCTTCCGCACCCCAGGCTCCAAACTCTGCTTTGTGTATCAGTCGTTCTGCAACCCATTCTCCAAACTCTGCTCTATGTAACAGTCCTTCTGTACCTCAGTCTCCAACCTCTGCTCTCTATAACAGTCTTTGTGCACCCCAGTCACAAATCTATGCTCTCTGCAACATTTCTTCTGCACCCCAGTATCCAACCTATGCTCTCTGTAACTGTCCTTCTGCACTCCAGTCTCCAAACTTTGCTCTCTTTAAGATCCTTCTGCACCTTAGTCTCCAACCTCTACTCTCTGCAACGATACTTCTGCACCCCGTCTTCAAACTCTCCCCTCTGTAACAGTCTTCTGCACCTCAGTCTCTAAAGTCTGGTCTCTGTAAAAATCTTTTTGCAACTCAATCTCCAACCTCTGCTCTCTGTAACAGTCCTTCTACAACTCAGTATCCAACCTCTGCTCTCTGTAATGATCCTTCTGCACCTCAGTCTCCAAACAATGCTCTCTGTAATAGGCCTTCTGCACTGCAGTCTCCACCTCTTCTCTCTGTAAAAGTTATTCTGCAACCCAGTCTTCAAGCTCTACTCTCTGTTACAGTCCTGCTGCACCGAATCAAATCTCTGCACTCTGTAACAATCCTTCTGAACCCAAGTCTCAAAACTCTGCTCTCTTTAACAGTTCTTCTGAACCAGAATCTCCAAACTCTACTCTCTTTAACAATCATTATGCAACCCAGTCTCCATCCTCTGCTCTCTTTAAGAATCCTTCTGCACCCCAGTCTCCGAACTCTGCTCTCTGTAACGATTTTTCTGCATCTCAGTCTCCAACCTCTTCTCTCTGTAACAGTCTTTCTGCATTCCAGACTCCAACATCTGTTCTCTGCAATGGTCCTTCTTCTTCCCAGGCTCCACTCTGTGCTCTCTGCAATGGTCATATTGCACGCCAGTCTCCAAACTCTGCTCTTTGTAACAGTCTTTCTGTACCGCAGTCTCCAATCTCTTCTCTCTGTAATGGTCCTTCTGCACCCCAATTGCCAAACTCTTCTATCTATAATAGTGCTTCTGCACCTCAGACTCCAACTTATGCTCTCTGTAACAGTCCATCTTCACCTCATTCTAAAACCTCTGCTCTCTGCAACGACCCTTCTGTACCCCAGGCTACGAACTGTGCTATCTGTAACAGTCCTTTTGCACCCCAATCTTTAACTTCTGCTCTCTTTAAAATGCCTTCTGCACTCCAGTTTCCAAACTCTGCTCTCTGTAACAGGCCTTCTGCACTCCAGTCTCCAACCTCTTCTCTCTGCAACGATCTTTCTACACCTCAGTTTCCAACCTCTACTCTCTGCAACAGTTATTCTGCACACCAGTCTCCAACCTCTGCTCTCCGTATAAGTCCATATGCACCCCAGTATCCAACCTCTGCTCTCCGTAACAATCTTAGGCACCTAAATCTCCAACTTAAGCTCTGTGCATCGGTCCTTCTGCACCCCAGTCTCCAAATTCTGTTCTCTGCAACAGTCCTTCTGCACCACAGTCTCCAAAGTCTTCTTTCTGTATCAGTTCTTCTGTACCCCAGTCTCCAACCTCTGCTCTCTGTAAAGTCCTTCTGCACCTCAGTCTACAACCTCTGCTCTCTGTAACAGTCCTTCTGCAGCCTAGTCTCAAACCACTACTCTCTGCAACATTTATTCTACACCTCAGTCTCCAACCTGTGCTCTCTGTAACTGTCCTTCTGCACCCCAGTCTCCAACATCTGCTCTCTGTAAGTATCGTTCTCCACCATATTCTTCAACCTCTTCTCTCCTAATCGATCATTCCGCACCACAGTCTCAAACCTCTGCTCTCTGCAATGATCCTTCTGCACCCCAGTCTTCAACCACTGGTCTCTGTAATAGTCCTTATGCAGCTCAGTCTTCAACCTCTGCTCTCTGTAAGATACTTCTGCACACCACTCTACAACATCTACTCTCTGCAATGATCCTTTAGAACCCCAGTCTGCAACCTCTGCTCCCTGTAACAGTCCTTCTCTACAGCAGTTTCTAAACTCTGCTCTCTGTAACAGTCCTTTTGTAGGCAGTCTCCAACCTCTTCTCTCTATAACGGTCTTTCTGAACCCCAATTTCCAAACTCTGCTCTCTGTAACAGTCCTTCTAAGCCTCAGTCTGAAACTTCTGCTCTCTGCAACAATCCTTCTAAACCACATTCTCCAAACTGTGCTATCTGTAACAAACCTGCTGCACCCCACTCCCCAACATCTGCTCTCTGTAACAGGTCTTCTGCAACCCAGTCTCCAAACTGTGCTCTCTGTAACAGGCCTTCTGCACCCCAGTCTAAAACCACTGCTCTCTATAACAGTCCTTCTGCACCCCAGTCTACAACCACTTCTCCCTGCAACAATCCTTCTCCACCCCAGTCTCCAAGTGCTGCTCTCTGAAACACTCTTTCTGCACCCCAATCGCGAACATCTGCTCTCTGCAACAGTCATTATGCATCTCAGTCTGAAAACTCTGCTCTCTGCAAAAATCATTCTGTAACCAAGTCTCCAAACTCTGCTCTCTGTAACAGTCCTTCTACACCTCAGTCTCCAAACTCTGCTCTCTATATTATCTTTCTGCACACCAATCTCGAAACTGAGATATTTGTAACAGGCCTTCTGCACCCCAGTCTCCAACCTCTCCTCCCTTCAAAAAAACTTCTGCACCCCAGTATCCAAGTTCTGCTTTCTGAAAGAGTTTTTATGCACCCCACTCTCGGAAATCTGCTCTCTGCAACAGTCCTTCTGCGCCTAAGTCTGAAAACTCTGCTCTCTGCAACAATCATTCTGCAACCAAGTCTCCAAACTCTGCTCTCTGTAACAGTCCTTCTGCACCTCAGTCTCCAAACTCTGCTCTCTATAATATCCTTCTGCACACCAGTCTACAAACTGGGATATCTGTAACAGTCTTTCTGCACCCCAGTCTCCAACCTCTGCACTCGGTAACAGGCCTTCAGCACCCCAGTCTCCAACCTCTGCTCTCTGTAAAACGCCTTCTTCACACCAGTCTCCAAAGTCTTCTCTCTGAAACGATCATTCTGCACCTCAGTCTCCAACCTCTGCTCTCTGCAACAGTCTTTCTGCACCTCAGTCTCCAAACTCTGCTCTCTGTAAGATCCTTCTGCACCCCAGTCTCCAACCTCTGCTCTCTGGAACAGTCCTTCTATACCTCAGTCTCTAAAATCTGCTCTCTGTAACGGTCGTTTTGCACCCCAGTCTCCAAACTCTGCTTTGTGTATCAGTCGTTCTGCAAACCAGTCTCCAAACTCTGCTCTCTGTAACAATCCTTCTGCACCTCAGTCTCCAACCTCTGCTCTTTGTAACAGTCCTTGTGCACCCCAGTCACAAATCTATTCTCTCTGCAACATTTCTTCTGCACCCCAGTATCCAACCTATGCTTTCTGTAACTGTCCTTCTGCACCCCAGTCTCCAACCTCTGCTCTCTTTAAGATCCTTCTGCACCTCAGTCTCTAACCTCTACTCTCTGCAATGATACTTCTGCACCCCAGTCTTCAAAATCTGCTCTCTGTAACAGTCCTTCTGCACCTCAGTCTCTAACCTCTGCTCTCTGTAAAAATCTTTCTGCAACTCAATCTCCAACCTCTGATCTCTGTAACAGGCTTTCTGGACTGCACTCTCCAACCTCTGCTCTCTGTAACAGTTCTTCTGCAACCCAGTCTGCAAGCTCTACTCTCTGTTACCGTCCTGTTGCACCCGATCAAAACTCTGCACTCTGTAACAATCCTTCTGAACCCCAGTCTCAAAACTCTGCTCTCTTTAACAGTTCTTCTGAACCAGAATCTCCAAAATCTACTCTCTAACAATCATTATGCAACCCAGTCTCCATCCTCTGCTCTCTTTAAGAATCCTTCTGCACCCAAGTCTCCAACCTCTGCTCTCTGTAAAAGTCCTTCTCCACCTCATTTTCCAACCTCTGCTCTCTGTAATGATTCTTCTGCACCTTAGTCTCCAAACTCTGCTCTCTGTAACAGTCCTTCTGCATCCCAGTCTCCAACATCTGCTCTCGACAATGATCCTTCTTCTCCCCAGGCTCCACCCTCTGCTTTCTGCAATGGTCCTTCTGCACCCCAGTCTCTGCTCTTTGTAACATTCCTTCTGCACTGCAGTCTCCAACCTCTTCTCTCTGTAACGGTCCTTCTGCACCCAAATTGCCAAACTCTTCTATCTATAATAGTGCTTCTGCACCTCAGACTCCAACTTATGAAATCTGTAACAGTCCATCTGCACCTCATTCTGAAACCTCTGCTCTCTGCAACGATCCTTCTGTACCCCAGTCTATGAACTGTGCTATATGTAACAGTCCTTTTGCACCCCAGTCTCCAACCTATTCTCTCTGTAAAACGCCTTCTGCACTCCAGTTTCCAAACTTTGCTCTCTGTAACAGAACTTCTGCACTCCAGTCTCCAACCTCTTCTCTCTGCAACGATCTTTCTGCACCTCAGTTTCCAACCTCTACTCTCTGCAACAGTTATTCTGCACCTCAGTCTCCAACCTCTGCTCTCTGTATAACTCCATATGCACCCCAGTATCCAACCTCTGCTCTCTGTAACAATCTTAGGCATCTAAATCTCGAACTTCAGCTCTTTGCATAGGCCCTTCTGCACAACAGTCTCCAAACTCTGTTCTCTGTAACAGTCCTTCGGCACCTCAGTCTACAACCTCTGCTCTCTGTAACAGTCCTTCTCCAACCTAGTCTTTAACTTCTGTCTCTGTATCAGTTTTTCTGCACCTCAGTCTACAACCTCTGCTCTCTATAACTGTCCTTTTGCAACCTAGTCTCCAACCTCTACTCTCTGCATCATTTCTCTGCACCCCAGTCTCCAACCTGTGCTCCCTGTAACTGTCCTTCTGCACCCCAGTCTCCAACATCTGCTCTCTGTAAGTATCGTTCTCCACCATATTTTCCAAACTCTGCTCTCCTCAATAATCATTCCGCACTTCAGTCTCCAACCTCTGCTCTCTGCAACGATCCTTCTGCACCCCAGTCTTCAACCACTGGTCTCTGTAACAGTCCTTATGCAGCTCAGCCTCCAACCTATGCTCTCTGTAAGATACTTCTGCACACCAGTCTACAACATCTGCTCCCTGCAATGATCCTTTAGAACCCCAGTCTCCAACCTCTGCTCCCTGTAACAGTCCTTCTGTACAGCAGTTTCCAAACTCTGCTCTCTGTAACGGTCATTCTACACCCCAGTCTCCAACCTCTACTTTCTGTATTAGTCTTCCTGCACCCCAGTCTCCAACCTCTGTTCTCTGCAGCAAGACTTCTGCACCCCAAACTACAAACTTTGCTCTCTGTAACAGTCATTCTGCACCCCAGTCTCCAAACTCTACTTTCCATGTCATTAATTCTGCACCCCAGTCTAAAACCTCTGCTCTCTGTAACAGTCCTTCTGCACCTCAGTCCCCAAACTCTGCTCTCCGCAACAGTACTTCTCCACCCCAGTCTAAAACTCTGTTCTGTGCAAAAGTACTTCTACACCCCAGTCTCCAACCTCTGCTCTCTGCTACAGTTCTTCTGCACCACAGTCTCCAACCTCTGCTCTCTTCAACATTTCTTCTGCACCCCAGTCTCCAACCTGTACTCTGTAACTATCCTACTGCACCCTGGTCTCCAAACTCTGCTCTCTGTAGCGATCCTTCTGCACCTCAGTCTCCAACCTTCGTTCTCTGCAACGATCCTTCTGCACCCAGGGCTCCAACGTCTATTCTCTGCAACAGTCCTTCTGACCCCAGTGTCCAGCCTCTGCTCTCTATAACATTCTTCTGCACCCCAGTTTCCAAACTCTGCTCTCTGTGACAGTCCTTCTGCACCTTAGTCTTCACCCTCTTTGTAACAGTGCTTCTGCACTGCAGTCTCCAATCTCTGCTCACTGCAACATTTCTTCTGCACCCCAGTCTTTAAACTGTGCTCTCTGTAACTGTCTTTCTGACCCTAGTCTCCAACCTCTGCTCTCTGAAACGATCCTTCTGCACCTCAGTCTCCAATCTCTGCTTTCTGCAACGATTCTTCTGCACCTCAGTTTCCAAACTCTGCACTCTGTAACAGTCTTTCTACAACTAGTCTCAAACCTCTTCTCTGCTCTCTGAAATAGTCCTTCTAAACCCCTTTCTCCAACCTCTGCCCTCAGTAACAGTTCTTCTGCACCCCAATCTCCAAATTCTGCTCTCTGTAGCACTTCTTCTGCACCCCAGTCTCCAACCTCTACTCTCTGTAAAAGTCATTCTGCAACTCAGTCTCTAAATTCAGCTCTCTGTAAGAACTTTCTGCATCCCATTCTCAACGCTGCTCTCTGTAACAGTCTTCTGCACCCTAGGCTCCAAACAATGCTCTCTGTAACAAGCCTTCTGCACCCAAGTCTTAACCTCTGCTCTATGTAACAGGCCTTCTGCACCCCAGTCTCCAAACTGTGCTCTCTGCAATGATTTTTCTGCATCCCAGTCTCCAAACTCTGCTTTCTGCAACAGTCCTTCTGCACCCCAGGATCCAACATCTGCTCTCTACAACAGTCATTCTGCACCTAAGTCTGAAAACTCTGCTCTCTGACACAATCCTTCTGCACCCCAGTTTCCAACCTTTGCTCTATGTAATAGTCCTTCTGAACCTCAGTCTCCAAAATGCTCTCTGTAAGATATTTGTGAAACACAGTCTCTAAATTGTGCTATCTGTAACATTCCTTCTGCACCCCAGTCTCCAAACAATGCTCTCTGTAACAGGCCTTCTGCACCCCAGTTTCCAACCTCTTCTCTCTGCAACGATCCTTCTTCACCTCAGTCTTTAAAATCTGCTCTGTTCAAAAGTCCTTCTGAACCCCATTCTCCAATCTCTGCTCTCTGTAACAATCCTTCTGCACCCCGGTCTCCAAACTTTGCTCTCTGTAAAAGTCCTTCTCTACTGCAGTTTCCAAACTCTGCTCCCTGTAACGGCCCTTCTGAACCCCAGTCTCCAACCTCTGCTTTGTGTATCAGTTCTTCTGCACCCCAGTCTCCAACCTCTGCTCTCTGTATCAGTCCTTTTGCACCTCAGTCTCCAACCTCTGTTCTCTGCAGCAGTCTTTTTACACCCCAAAAACCAAACTCTTCTCTGTGTAACTCTTCTTCTGCACCATAGTTTCCAACCTCTTCTCTGTGCAACGATCCTTCTGCAACGCAGTATCCAAACTCTGTTCTCTGTATTAGTCCTTCTGCACCACAATCTTCAAACTCTGCTCTATGCATCAGTCCTCATGCACCCAAGTCTCCAAACTCTGCTTTCTGCAACATTTCTTCTGCACCCCAGTCTCCAACCTGTACTCTGTAACTGTCCTTCTGCACCTCAGTCTCGAAATGCTGCTCTCTGTAACAGTCCTTCTCTACCCCAGTTTTTAACATCTGCTCTCTGCAACGATCCTTCTGCACCCCAGTCTCCAAACTCTACTCACTGTAACAGTCCTTCTGTACTGCAGTCTCCAACCAGTGCTCTCTGCAACTGTCCTGCTGCACCCCAGTCTCCAACCTCTGCTCTCTGTAGCAATCCTTATGCATCTAAGTCTCCAAACTCTGGTCTCTGCAACAGTCTTTCTGCACCCCAGTCTGCAAGCTCTGCTCTCTGTAACAGACCTTTTGCACATCAGTGTCCAAACTCTGCTCTCTGTAAAGATTTTTCTTCACCTCAGTCTCCAAACTCTATTCTCTGTAACAGGCCTTCTGCACCCCAGTCTTCAAACTCTGCTCTTTGTAACGATCTTTCTGCACCTCAGTCTCCAAACTATGCTTTCTGTAACAGACCTTCTGCACCCCATTCTCCAACATCTGCTCTCTGTAACAGTTCTTCTGGTAACCAATCTGCAAAGTCTGCTCTCTGTAACGCTCCTTCTGCACCCCAGTCTCCATCTTCTGCTCTCTGTAACACTCCTTCTGCACCACAGTCTCCATCCTCTGCTCTCTGTAAAAATCCTTCTGCACCCCAGTCTCCAAACGCTCCTCTCTGTAACAGTCTTACTGCACCTCAGTCTCCAACATCTGCTCTCTGTAATGAACCTTCAGCACCTCAATCTCCAGCCGCTGCTCTCTGTAACAGCCCTTCTGAACCCCATTCTCCAACCTATGCTTTCTGGATCAGTACTTTTGCAAACCAGTATTCTACCTCTGCTCCTTGTAACAATACTTCTACACCTGAGTCTTCATCCTCTGCTCTCTGAAATGGTCCATCTGCACCCCAGTATCAAAACTCTGTTCTCTGCATCAGTCCTTCTGCACCACAGTATCCAAACTCTGCTCTCTGTAACACTCCTTCTGCACCCCAGTCTTCAACTCTGCTTTCTACAAAAGTCCTTTTGCACCCCAGTCTCCAAACTCTGCTGCCTGCAAAATTCCTCTACATCCCAGTCTCCAAACTCTGCTATCTGCTACAGTCCTTCTGCACCCGAATATCCAACCTCTGCTCTCTGTAACAATCTTTCAGTACCTCAGTCTCCAACCTCTACTCTCTGTAACAGTCCTTCTGCATCTCAGTCTCCAACCTCTGCTCTCGGCAATAGTCCTTAAGCACCATTGTCTCAAATTCTGTTCCCTGCAACAGTCATTCTGCACCCCAGTCTCCAACATCTTCTCTCTGCAACAGTCCTTCTGCACCTCAGTCTGAAAACTCTGCTCTCTGCAACGATCCTTCTTCACCTCAGTTCCCAAACTCTGATCTCTGAAATGTTCCTTCTGAACCCCAGTATTGTACCTCTGCTCTCTGTAACAATATTTCTGCACCTCAGTCGTCAACATCTGCTCTCTGAAAAAGTCCTTCTGCACCCCAGTCTCTAATATCTGCTCTCTGCAACAGTCCTTCTGCACCTCAGTCTCTAACCTCTACTCTCTGTAACAGTCCTTCTCCACCTCAGTCTCCAACATTTGCTTTTTGGAAGATTCTTCTACAACCCAGTATCCAAACTCTGCCCTCTGTAACAATCCTTCTGAACCCCTTTTCAAAACTCTGTTCTCTGTAACAGTCCGTCTGAACACCAGTCTCAATACTCTGCTTTCCACAAAGATCCTTCTGCACCCCAGTCTCCTTCATCTGCTCTCTGCAACAGTCCTTCTCCACCCCAGTCTCCAACCTTTGCTCTCTGTAACAGTCCTCCTGTAGGGCACTTTCAAAAATCTGCTCTATGTAATGGTCCTTCTGCACCCAAGTCTCCAATCTCTGCTCTCTGTAACACTCCTTCTGCACCTCAGTCTCCAATTCTGCTCTGTGCAACATTCCTTCTGCACCTCAGTCTGAAAACTTTGTTCTCTGCAAGGATCCTTCTGCACCCCAGTCTCAAAACTCTGCTCTCTGTAACAGTCCTTCTGCACCCAAGTCTCCAACATCTGCTCTGTGCAACGGTCCTTCAGCACATTAGTCTCCAAAGTCTGCTCTCTGTAACAGTCCTTCTGCACCTCAGTCTCCAACCTCTGCTCTCTGCAACTGTCCTTCTGCACCCCAGTCTCCAAGCTCTTCTCTCTGCAACAGTCCTTCTACACTCCAGTCTCCAACCACTGCTCTCTTCAAGGATCCTTTTGCATCCCAGTCTCCAACTTCTGCTCTCTGCAACAGTCTTTCTGCACTCCAGTCTCCAACCTATGCTCTCCACTACAGTCCTTTTTCACCCCAGTCTAAAAACTCTGCTCTCTGCAACATTTCTTCTGCACCCCAGTCTCCAACCTGTGCTCTCTGTAAATGTCCTGCTGCATCCCAGTCTCCAAACTCTGCTCTCTGTAGCTATCTTTCTGCACATCAGTCTTCAACCTCTGCTCTCTTCAAGATCTTTCTTCACCTCAGTCTCCCAGCTCTGCAATTTGTAACGGTCCTTCTGCACCCCAGTCTCCAACCTCTGCTCTCTGAAATGATCCTTCTGAACCTTAGTCTCCAACCTCTGCTCTCTGTATCAAACCTTCTGCACCCCACTCTTTAAACTCTGCTCTCTGTATCAAACCTTCTGCACCCCACTCTTTAAACTCTGCACTCTGTAACAAGCCTTCTGAAACCCAGTTTCCAATCTCTTCTCTCTGCAACGATCCTTCTTCACCTCAGTCTCCATCCTCTTCTCTCTGCAACTGTCCTTCTGCACCCAAGTCTCCTTCCTCTGCTCTCTGTAAGAATCTTTCTGCACCCCAGTCTCTAACCGCTCCTCTCTGTAGCAGTCTTCTGCACCTCAGTGTCCAACCTCTGCTCTCTGTAATGAACTTTCAGCACCTCAGTCTCTAACTGCTGCTCTCTGTAATGGTCCTTCTGCACCCCAGTCTCCAACCTCTTCTCTCAGTAAGAGTCTTTCTGCAACCCAGTCTCCAACTTCTGCTCTCTGCAACATTTCTTCTACACCCCAGTCTCAATCGGTGCTCTCTGTAACTGTCCTTCTGCACCCCAGTCTCCAACCTCTCCTCTCTGTAACGATCTTTCTGCACCACAGTCTGAAACCTCTGCTTCTGACCCTCATAATCCAACCCTGCTCTCCGCAATAAATCTTCTGCACCCCAGTCTCCAACCGTGCTCTCTGTAAGAGTCCTTATGCACTTGAGTCTCCAATCTCTGCTCTCTGTAACATCCTTCTGCACCTCAGTCTCCATTCTCTGCTATCTGTAACAATCCATCAGCACACCAGTCTCCAAAAGCTGCTCTCTGTAACAGGCCTAATGCATCATAGTTTCCAAACTCTTCTCTCTGCAATGATCCTTCTCCACCTCAGTCTCCAACCACTGCTCTCTGCAACAGTCCTTCTGCACCCAGTCTCCAAACTCTGCTCTCTGTAAGATCCTTCTTCACACCAGTCTCCAAACTTTGCTCTCTATAACAGTCTTTCTGCACCTCAGTCTCCAAACTCTGCTCTCTGCTACGGTCTTTCTGCACCCCAGTATCCATCCTCTGTTTTCTGCAACAGTCCTTCTGCACCCCAGGCTAAAAACTCTGCTCTCTGTAACAGTTCTTCTGTACTGCAGTCTCCAAACTATGCTGTCTGTAACGTTCCTTCTGCACCCCAGTCTCCAATCTCTACTTTCCATATCAGTTATTCTGCACCCCAGTCTCCAAACTCTGCTCTCTGTAACAGTCCTTCTGCACCTCACTTTCCAAACTCTGCTCTTTTCAACAGTTCTTCTGCACCTCAGTCTCCAACCTCTGCTCTCTGCAAGTTCCTTCTTTACCCCGGTCTCCAAACTTTGCTTTCTATAAGAGTCCTTCTGCACCTCAGTCTTCAAATTCTGCTCTATGCAACATTCCTTCTGCACCCCAGTCTCCACCCTCTGTTCTCAGCAAAACTCTTTCTACACCCCAGGCTCCAAACTCTGCTCTCTGTAACAGTCCTTCTGTACCACAGTCTCCAACCTCTGCTGTCTGTAACGGTCCTTCTGCACCCGAGACTCCAAACTCTACTTTCTATATCAGTTATTCTGCACCCCAGTCTCCAACCACTGCTCTCCGTAAAAGTCTTTCTGCACCTCAGTCACCAATATCTGCTCTCTGCAACAGTCGTTCTGCACCCTAGTCTCCAAGCTCTTCTCTCTGAAAAAGTCCTTCTACACCCCGGTCTCTGAACTCTGCTCTCTCCAACGATCCTACTGCACCCCAGTCTCCAACCTCTGCTTTCCGCTACAGTCCTTCTTCACCACAGTCTCAAACCTCTGCTCTCTGCAACATTTCTTCTGCACCCCAGTCTCCAACCAGTGCTCTCTGCAACTGTCTTGCTGCACCCCAGTCTCCAACCTCTGCTCTCTGTAGCAATCCTTATGCATCTATGTCTCCAACCTCTGGTCTCTGCAACAGTCCTTCTGCACCCCAGTCTGCAAGCTCTGCTCTCTGTAACAGTCCTTTTGCACATCAGTGTTCAAACTCTGCTGTCTGTAAAGATTTTTCTTCACCTCAGTCTCCAAACTCTATTCTCTGTAACAGGCCTTCTGCACCCCAGTCTTCAACCTCTGCTCTTTGTAACGATCTTTCTGCACCTCAGTCTCCAAACTCTGCTCTCTGTAAGATCCTTCAGCAACCCAGTCTTCAAACACTGCTCTGTATAACAGTCCTTCTGCACCCCAGTCTCCAAACTCTCCTCTCTGTAACCGGCCTTCTGCACACCAGGCTCCAAACTCTGCTCTCTGCAACAATACTTCTGCACCCCAGTCTCCAAACTCTGCTCTCTGCAATGATCCTACCGCACCCCAGTCTCCAAACTCTGATCTCAACAATAGTTCTTCTGCACATCAGTCTCCAAATTCTGCTCTCTGTAAGATCCTTCTGCACCCCTTTCTTCTAGCTCTGCTCTATGTAACAGGACTTCTGCACCTCAGTCTCCAATCTCTGCTCTTTGCAACAGTCCTTCTGCACCACAGTCTTCAAACTCTGCTCTATGTAAGATCGTTCTGCACCTAAGTCTCCAACCTGTTCTCAATTTTCCAAATTCTTCTCTTTGAAACATTCCTTCTTCACCCCAGTATTTAACCTCTGCTTTCTGCAAGTGTTCTGCGGCACCCCAGTCTCCAAACTCTGTCCTCTGCAAACTCCTTCTGCTTCCCACTCTCCAACATCTGCTCTCTCTAATGGTCCTTCTTAAGCCCAGTCTCAAACCTCTGCTCTCTGTATCTATACTTCTGCACCTCAGTCTCCAACCTGTTCTCTCTGTAACATTCCTTCTGAACCCCAGTCTCCAAACTCTGCTCTCTGTAACAGTTACTCTATACCGCAGTCACCAAACTCTGGTCTCTTTAACGGTCCTTCTGCACCCCAATTTCTAATCTCTGCTTTCTGTAACAGTTCTTCTGCACCTCAGTCTCCAAACTCTGCTCTCTGTAACAGTGCTTCTACACCTCAGTCTCCAACCTCTGCTCTCTTTAACAGTCCTTCTGCACCTCAGTCTGACACCTCTGCTCTCTGCAAGATCCTTCTGCACCCCACTCTCCAAACACTGCTCTCTGTTACAGTCAACCTGCCCCTCAGTCTCCAACCTCTCCTCTCTGTAACAGGCCTTCTGCAGCCCAGTCTCCGAAATTTGCTCTCTGCAATGATCCAACTGCACCCCACTCTCCAAATTCTGATCTCTGCAACAGTCCTTCTGCACCTCAGTCTCCAAATTCTGCTCTCTGTAAGATGCTTCTGCACCACTGTATCCAACCTCTGCTCTCTGTAATAGTCCTTCTGGACCTCAGTCTCTTACCTCTGCTCTCTGTAACAGTCCTTCTGCACCTCAGTCTCCCAACTCGGCTCTCTGTAAGATCCGTTTGCAACCAAGTCTTTAAATCTGCACTCTGTAAGAGTACTTCTGCACAACAGTCTCCGACCTCTTCTCTCTGCAATGATTCTTCTCCACCCCAGTCTCCAATATCTGCTCTCTGCAACAGTCCTTCCGCACAACAGTCTCCAAAGTCTTCTCACCGTAACAGTCCTTCTTCACCCCAGTCTCCAACCTCTGCTCTCTGTAAGATGTATCTGCACACAAGTTTCCAAACTCTGCTCTCTGTAACATTCCTTCTCCACTCCAGTCTTCAACCTCTGTCCTCTGCAACAGTCCTTCTGCTCCCCAGTCTCAAATATCTGCTCTCTGTAACAGTCCTTCTGTACCGCAGTCTCCAATCTCTGCTCTTCGTAATGGTCCTTTTACACCCCAGTCTCCAACCTCTGCTTTCTGTATCAGTCTGTCTGAACCCCAGTCTCCAACGTCTGTTTTCTGTATTTATCCTTCTGCACCTCAGTCTCCAACCTGAGCTCTATGTAAGAGTCCTTCTGCAACCCACACTCCAACATCTGTTCTGGATAACAGTCCTATACCACAGTCTCCAAAATCTGCTCTCTGTAAAAGTCCTTCTGCAACCCAATTTCAAAACTCTGTTTCCTGTAACAATCCTTCTGCACATTAGTCTCCAAACTCTGCTCTCTGTAACAGTCCTTCTACACCCCAGTCTCCAAACTCTGCTTTCTGTATCAATCTTTCTGAACCCCAGCCTCTAACCTCTGTTCTCTGTATTTATCTTTCTGAACCTCAGTCTCAAACCTCTTCTCTATGCAACAGTCCTTCTATAGTGCAGTCTTCAAACTCTGCTCTCTGTAAAGGTCTTTCTGCAGCAAATACTCTGAACTCTGCTTTCTGTATTAATCCTTCTGCATCCTAGTCTCCAAATTCTACTCTCTCTAAGAGTCTTTCTGCACCTCAGTATGCAACCTCTGCTCTCTGTAACAGTCCTTCTGCACCCCAGTCTCCAAACTGTGCTCTCTGCAACAGTTCTTCTGCACCCCAGTCTGCAAACTCTGCTCTGTTTATCAATCATTCTGCCCCTCAGTCTCCAACCTCTGCTCTAAGTAACAAGAATTTTGCACGTCAGTCTGCAAACTCTGCTCTCTGCAACAGTCCTTCAGCACTCCAGTCTCCAAACTCTGCTCTCTGCAACAGTCCTTCTGCACCCCAGTCTCCAACCTCTGCTCTCTGCAAAAGGACTTCTCCACCCCAGTCTCCAACCTCTGCTCTCTTCAACAGTCCTTCTGCACCAAAGTATCCAACCTCTGCTCTCTGTAAGATCCTTCTGCACTCCAGTATCCAAACTCGGCTCCCTGTAACATTACTTCTCCACCCCATTCTTTTACCTCTCCTTTCTTCAAATGTCCTGCAACACCCCAGTCTCCAACCTCTGTCTTCTGAAACAGTCCTTCAGCTCCCCAGTCTCCAACTTCTGCTCTCTGCAACAGTCTTTCTGCACCCAGCCTCCAAACTCTGCTCTCTATAACAATGCTCTGCACCTCAATCTCCTAACTCTGTTCTCTGCAACTGTCCTTCTGCACCTCAGTCTCCAACCTCCACTCTCTGTAACAGTCCTTCTGCACTTCACTCTCCAAACTCTGCTCTCTGCAACAGTCCTTCTGCACCCCAGTCTCCAACCTCTGCTCTCTGTAACAATCCTTATGTACCACAGTCTCCAACCTCTGCTCTCGGTAAAGGTCTTTCTGCACCCCAGTCTCCAAACTCTGCTTTCTGTATCTGTCCTTCTAAACCCCAGTCTCAAACCTCTCCTCTCAGTAACTATCCTTCTGCACCTTAGGCTCCAACCTCTGCTATCTGTTACAGTTTTTCTATACTGCAGTCTCCAAACTCTGGTCTTTCTTACGGTCGTTTTGCACCCCAATTTACAAAAACTTCTTTCTGTAAAAGTCCTTCTGCACATCAGTCTCCAAACTCTGTTATCTGTAACAGTCTTTCTACACATCACTCTCCAACCTCTGCTCTCTGTAACAGTCCATCTGCACCTCAGTCTGACACCTCTGCTCTCTGAACGATCCTTCTGAACCCCAGTCTCCAACCACTGCTCTCTGGAACAGTCCACCTGCACCTCAGTCTCCAACCTCTGCTCTCTGTATAATCCTTCAGTAACTCAATCTTCCAACTCTGCTCTCTATAACAGTATTTCTGCACCCCAGTCTCCATCCTCTCCTCTCTGTAACAGGTCTTTTTCAAGAGAGTCTCAAAAGTCTGCTCTCTGTAGCAGGCCTTCTGCACCCCAGTCTCCAACCTCTGCTCTCTGCAACGATCCTTCTGCACACCAGTCTCCAACTTATGCTCTCTGCAATGATCCTACTGCACCCTAGTCTCCAAACTCTAATTAAAGCAACAGTCCTTCTGCAACTAAGTCTCCAAATTCTGCTCTCTGTAAGATCCTTCTGCACCCCTGTCTCCAAGCTCTGCTTATTGCAACGATCCTTCTGCACCCCAGTGTCCAACCTCTGCTCTATGTAACAAAATTTTACACCTCATTCTCCAAGCTCTGCTTTCTGCAACAGTCCTTCTCCACCCCAGTCTCCAACTTCTGCTCTCTCTAAGAGTCCTTCTGCACCTCAGTCTCTAACCTCTGCTCTCTGTAACATTCCTTCTGTAGCCCAGTCTCCATCCTCTGCTCTCGGCAACAGTCCTTCTGCACCCCAGTCTTTAACCTCTGCTCTCTGCAACAGTCCTTCTGCACCCCAGTCTCCAAACTCTGCTCTCTGCAACAATTTTTCTGCACCTCAGTCTCCAAACTCTGTTCTCTTCAACGGTCCTTCTGCATCTCAGTCTCCAACCTCTACTCTCTGTAACAGTCCTTCTGCACTTCACTCTCCAACCTCTGCTCTCTGTAGGATCCTACTAAAACTAAGTCTCAAACCTCTGCTCTCTGTATCTATCCTTCTGCACCTCACTCTCCAACCTCTGCTCTCTGTAACAGTCCATCTGCACCTCAGTCTGACACCTCTGCTCTCTGCATGATCCTTCTGCACCCCAGTCTCCAAGCACTGCTCTCTGTGACAGTCCACATGTACCTCAGTCTCCAACCTCTGCTCTCTGTAAGATCCTTCAGGAACTCAGTCTCGAAACTCTGCTCTCTATAACAGTCCTTCTGAACCCCAGTCTCCAACCACTCCTTTCTGTAACAGGCCTTTTGCACGCCAGTCTCCAAACTCTCCTCTCTGTAGCAAGCCTTCTGCACCACATTCTTCAACCTCTGCTCTCTGCAACGATCCTTCTGAACCCCAGTCTCCAACCTCTGCTCTCTGCAATGACCCTACTGCACCCCAGTTTTCAACCTCTAATCTTTGCAACAGCTCTTTTGCAACTCTGTCTCTAACTTCTGCTCTCTGTAAGATCCTTCTGCAACCTTGTCTCCAAGCTCTGCTTATTGCATCGATCTTTCTGCACCCTAGTGTCCAATCTCTGCTCTATGTAACAAAATTTTTCACCTCAGTCTCCGAGCTCTGCTCTCTGCAACAGTCCTTCTGCACCCCAGTCTCCAACTTATGCTATCTGCAATGATCCTAGTGCACACCAGTCTCCAACATCTACTCTCTGCAACATTCCTTCTGCAGCCCAGTCTTCATCCTCTGCTCTCTGCCACAGTCCTTCTTCACCCCAGTCTCCAACCTCTGCTCTCTGCAACAGTCCTTCTGCACCCCAGTCTCTAAACTCTGCTCTCTGTAACAATCCTTCTGCACCTCAGTCTCCATACTCTGTTCTCTGCTACAGTCCTTCTGCACCTTAGTCTCCAACCTCTAGTCTCTGTAACAGTCCTTCTGCACTTCACTCTCCAACCTCTGCTCTCTGTAGGATCCTTCTAAAACCCAGTCTCAAACCTCTGCTCTCTGTATCTATTATTCTGCACCTCAGTCTCCAACCTCTGCTCTCTGTTACAGTTTTTCTATACCACAGTCTCTAAACTCTGTTCTCTGTTACGATCCTTCTGCACGCCAATTTCCAACCACTTCTTTCTTTAACAGTCCTTCTGCACCTCAGTCTCCAAACTCTGCTCTCTGTAACAGTCCATCTACACCTCAGTCTCCAACCTTTGCTCTCTGTAACAGTCCTTCTGCACTTCAGTCTGACACCTCTGCTCTCTGCACGATTCTTCTGCACCCTAGTCTCAAAACACGGTTCTCTATAACAGTCCTTCTGAACACCAGTCTCAAAACTCTGCTCTCTGTTCTCTATAACAGTCCTTCTGCAAACTAGTTACCAAAATCTTCTCTCTGCAACAGTCCTTCTGCACCTTAGTCTTAAAACTCTGCTCTCTGCAACGACCCTTCTGCACCCCAGTCTCCAACCTCTGCTCTCTGCAACGATCCTTCTGCACCCCAGTCTTCAACCTCTGCTCTCTGCAATGATCCTACTGCACCCCAGTCTCCAACCTCTGATCTTTGCAACAGTCTTTTTGCAACTCTGTCTCCAACTTCTGTTCTCTGTAAGATCCTTCTGCACCCCTGTCTCCAAGCTCTGCTTATTGCAACGATCCTTCTGCACCCCAGTGTCCAACCTCTGCTCTATGTAACAAAATTTTGCACCTCATTCTCCAAGCTCTGCTCTCTGCAACAGTCCTTCTGCACCCCAGTCTCAAACTTCTGCTCTCTCTAAGAGTCCTTCCGCAACTCAGTCTCCAACATCTACTCTGTGCAACATTCCTTCTGCAGCCCAGTCTTCATCCTCTGCTTTCTGCAACACTCCTTCTGCACCCCAGTCTCCAAACTCTGCTCTCTGTAACAATCCTTCTGCACCTCAGTCTCCAACTGTTCTCTGCAACAGTCCTTCTGCACCTCAGTCTCCAACCTCTACTCTCTGTAACAGTCTTTCTGTACTTAACTCTCCAACCTAAAACCCAGTCTCAAACCTCTGCTCTCTGTATGTATTATTCTGCACCTCAGTCTCCAACCACTGCTCTCTGTTACAGTTTTTCTATACTGCAGTCTCCAAACTCTGGTCTCTATTACGGTTCTTCTGCACCCCAATTTCCAACCACTTCTTTCTGTAACAGTCCTTCTGCACCTCAGTCTCCAAATTCTGCTCTTTGTAACAGTCCATCTACACCTCAGTCTCCAACCTCTTCTCTCTGTAACAGTCCTTCTGCACCTCAGTCTGACACCTCTGGTCTCTGCATGATTCTTCTGCACCCTAGTCTCCAAACACTGTTCTCTATAACAGCCCTTCTAAACACCAGTCTCAAAACTCTGCTCTCTGTGCTCTATAACAGTCCTTCTTCACACTAGTTACCAACATCTTCTCTCTGCAACAGTCCTTCTGCACCTCAGTCTTAAAACTCTGCTCTCTGTAACGACCCTTCTGCACCCTAGTCTCCAACCTCTGCTCTTGCAATGATCCTTCTGCACCCCAGTCTACAACCTCTACTCTCTGCAATGATCCTACTGCACCCCAGTCTCCAACCTCTGATCTTTGCAACAGTCCTTTTGCAACTCTGTCTCCAACTTCTGTTCTCTGTAAGATCCTTCTGCACCCCTGTCTCCAAGCTCTGCTTATTGCAACGATCCTTCTGCACCCCAGTGTCTAACCTCTGCTCTATGTAACAAAATTTTACACCTCATTCTACAAGCTCTGCTCTCTGCAACAGTTCTTCTGCACTCCAGTCTCAAACTTTTGCTCTCTCTAAGAGTCCTTCTGCAACTCAGTCTCCAACATCTACTTTTTGCAACATTCCTTCTGCAGCCCAGTCTTCATTCTCTGCTCTCTGCAACACTCCTTCTGCACCCCAGTCTCCAAACGCTGCTCTCTGTAACAGTCCTACCGCACCTCAGTCTCCAACCCCTGCTCTCTGTAACAATCCTTCTGCACACCAGTCTCTAAAATCTGCTCTCTGCAACCGTCTTTTTACACCCCAGTTTCCAATATCTGCTCTCTGCAACAGTCCTTCTGCACCCAAATCTCCAAACTCTGCTCTCTGCAACGAACCTTCTGGACCCCAGTCTCCAATGTCTGCTCTCTGCAACAGTGCATCTGCAATACAGTCTCCAACCTCTGCTCTCTGTAACATCCTTCTGCACTCCAGTTTTCAAACTCTGCTCTCTGTAAAATTTCTTCTCCATCCCAATCTCAGACCTCTGTCCTCTGAAACAGTCCTTCTGCTCCCCAGTCTCCGAGATCTGCTCTCTGTCACAGACCTTATGTACCGCAGTTTCCAAACTCTGCTCTCTGTAATGGTCCTTCTGCAACCCAGTCTCCAACCTCTGCTTTTTGAATCAGTCCTTCTGAACCCCAGTCTCCAACCTCCGCTCTTTGTATCTATCCTTCTGCACCTCAGTCTTCAAACTGTGCTTTCTGGAAGAGTCCTTATGCACCCCAGTCTCCAAACTCTGCTCTCTGTTACAGTCCTTCTATACCGCAGTCTCCAACTTCTGCTCTCTGTAACGTTCCTTCTGCACCCCAATTTCCAAACTCTACTTTCTGTAACAGTCCTTCTGCACGTAAGTCTCTAAACTCTGCTCTCTGTAACAGTCCTTCTACACCTCAGTCTGAAACCTCTGCTCTCCCTGATTCTTCTGCACTCCAGTTTCCAACCACTGCTCTCTGTAACAGTCAACCTTCACCTCAGTCTCCAACATCTGCTCTCTGTAAGTTCCTTCAGCAAACCAGTCTCCAAACTCTGCTCTCTGTAACAGGTTTTCTGAACCCCAGTCTCCAACCTCTCCTCTCTGTAACAGGCCTTCTGCACGCCAGTTTCGAAACTCTGCTCTCTATAGAAGGCCTTCTGCAAGCCAGTCTCCATACTCTGCTCTATGTTGCAGGCCTTCTGCACCCAACTTTCCAAACTCTGCTCTCTGCAATGATTCTTCTGCATCCCAATCTCCAACCTCTGCTCTCTGCAATGATCCTACTGCACCCCATTATCCAACCTCTGATCTCTGCAACAGTCCTTCTGTACCTCAGTCTCTAACTTCTGCTCTATGTAAGATCCTTCTGCACCCCTGTCTCTAAGCTCTGCTATTTGCAACGATCCTTTTGCACCCCAGTCTACAACCTCTGTTCTATGTAACAGGACTTCTGCACCTCAGTCTCCAACCTCTACTCTCTGCAACAGTTCTTCTGCACCCCAGTCTCTAAATTCTGCTCTCTGCAACAGTCCTTCTGTACTGCATTCTCCAAACTCTACTCCCTATAACATTCTTTCTGCACCCAATACAAGAGTCTCTGCTTTCTGTATCAGTCCTTCTGCAGCCCAGTCTCTAACTTCTGCTCTAAGTGTCCTTCTGCACCTTAGTCTCCAACCTCTGCTCTCTACAACAGTCCTTCTGCACCCCAGTCTCCAATCACTGCTCTCTGCAACAGTCCTTCTGCAATTCAGTCTTCAACCTCTGCTCTCTGCATCAGTCTTTCTGCACCCCAGACTCCAAACTCTGCTCTCTGTAACAATCCTTCTGCACCTCAGTCTGCAAACTCTGTTCTCTGCAACGGTCCTTCTGCACCCCAGTCTTCAACATCTGCTCTCTGCAATAGTCCTTCTACACCCCAGTCTCCAACATCTGGTCTCTGCAACAGTCCTTCTGCACCACAGTCTGAAATCTCTGCTGTCTGAAACGAACCACAAGCACCCCAGTCTCCTACCTCTGCTGTCTGTTACAATCCTTCTGCACCTCAGTCTCCGTCATCTGCTCTCTGTAATATCCATCTGAATCCCAGTCTCCAACATCATCTCTCTGTAACAGTCCTTCTGCACCTCAGTTTCCAACCTCTGCTCTCTGCAAAAGCGTTTTGCACTTCAGTCTGCAAACTATGCTCTCTGCAACAATCTTTCTGGACCCCAGTCTCTAACGTCTGCTCTCTGCAACAGTACTTCTGCACCACAGTCTCCAACCTCTGCTCTCTGTAAGATCTATCTGAACTCTAGTTTCCAAACTCTGCTCTTTCTAACATTCCTTCTTCACGCTAGTCGCCAAACTCTGCTTTCTGCAAGGGTCATGTGGCACCCCAGTCTCCAAACTCTGTCCTCTGCAACAGTACTTCTGATCCCCAGTCTCCAATATCTTCTCTCTGTAACAGTCCTTCTGTACCGCATTCACCAAACTCTGCTCTCTGTAACGTTCCTTCTGCACGCCAGTCTCCAACCTCTGCTTTCTGTATCAGTCCTTCTGAAACCCAGTCTCCAACCTCTGCTCTCTGTGTCTATCCTTCTTCACCTCAGTCTCCAACCTGTGCTTTCTGTAACAGTCCTTCTGCTCCCAAGTCTCCCAACTCTGCTCTATGTAACAGTCCTTCTATACCGTAGTCTCCAACCTCTGCTCTCTGGAACGGTCCTTCTGCACCCCAATTTCCAACCTCTGCTTTCTGTAACAGTCTTTCTGCACCTCAGTCTCCAAACTCTGCTCTTCATAACAGTCCTTCAACACCTCAATCTCCAACCTCTGCTCTCTGTAACAGTACTTCTGCATCTCAGTCTTAAACCTCTCCTCTCCACGATCCTACTGCACCTCAGTCTCCAACCACTGGTCTCTGTAACAGTCCACCTGCACCTTAGTCTCCAACCTCTGCTCTCTGTAATATTCTTCAGCAACCCTTTCTTCAAAATCTGCTCTCTGTACCAGTCCTTCTGAACCTAGGTCTCCAACCTCTCCTCTCTGTAACAGGCCTCTGCACGCCAGTCTCCAAATCTGCTCTCTTTAGCAGGCCTTCTGCACGCAAGTCTCCAACCTCTGCTCTCTGCAAGGATCTGTCTGCACCCCAGTCTTTAACCTCTGCTCTCTGCA
The DNA here is from genome assembly GCF_052094955.1 of Ictidomys tridecemlineatus. NCBI lineage: Eukaryota > Metazoa > Chordata > Mammalia > Rodentia > Sciuridae > Ictidomys > Ictidomys tridecemlineatus. The sequence goes on from NW_027524612.1 coordinate 90,416, forward strand.
ATGATCCTACTGCACCCCAGTCTCCAACCTCTGATCTCTACAACAGTCCTTCTGAACCTCAGCTCCAAATTCAGCTCTCTGTAAGATCCTTCTGCACCACTGTCTCCAACCTCTTCTCTCAGTAACATTCCTTCTTCACCCCAGTATTCAACGTCTGCTTTCTCTATCAGTCCTTCTGAACCCCAGTCTCCAACCTCTTCTCTCTGTGTCTATCCTTCTTCACCTCAGTCTCCCACCTGTTTTTTCTGTAACAGTACTTCTGCACCCAAGTCTCTCACCTCGGCTCTCTGTAACATTCCTTCTATACCTTAGTCTCCAAACTCTGCTCTCTGTAACGGTCTTTCTGCACCCCAATTTCCAACCTCTGCTTTCTGTAACAGTCCTTGTACAGCTCAGTCTCCAAACTCTGCTCTCTGTAACAGTCTTTCTACACCTCAATCTCCAAACTCTGCTCTCTATAATAGTACTTCTGCACCTCAGTCTGAAACCTCTCCTCTGCACGATCCTTCTACACCCCAGTCTCCAACCAGTGCTCTCTGTAACATTCCACCTGCACCTTAGTCTTCAACCTCAGCTCTCTGTAAAATCCTTCAGCAACCCTTTCTTCAAAATCTGCTCTCTGTACCAGTCCTTCTGCATCCCAGTCTCCAACCTCTCCTCCCTGTAACAGGCCTTCTGCACGCCTCTCTCCAAATCTGATCTCTTTAGCAGGCTTTCTGCACGCAAGTCTCCAAACTATGCTCTCTGCAATGATCCTTCTGCACCCCAGTCTTTAACCTCTGCTCTATGCAATGATCCTACAGCACCCCAGTCTCCTACCTCTGATCTCTACAACAGTCCTTCTGCACCTCAGTCTCCAAATTCTGCTCTCTGTATGATCCTTCTGCACCGCTGTCTCCAACCTCTGCTCTCTGTAATAGTCCTTCTTTACCCCAGTCTACAACCTCTGTTCTGCACAACAGTTATTCTGCACCCCAGTCTCCAAACTCTGCTCTCTGCAACAGTCCTTCGGCACGCTAGTTACCAACATCTGCTCTCTTTTACAGTCCTTCTCCACCGCAGTCTCCAACCTCTGCTCTATGTAACAGTCCTCCTGTACTGAAGAATTCAAACTCTGCTCTCTGTAAGGGTCTTTCTGCACCCCAGACTCCAATCTCAGCTTTCTGTATCAGTCCTTCTGCACCCCAGTCTCCAAACTCTGCTCTCTGTAACAGTCCTTCTGCAGAATAGTTTCCAACCTCTACTCTCTGTAACAGGTATTTTACAACCAAGTCTCGAATCTCTGCTCTCTGTAACAGGCCTTCAGAACCCCAGTCTCCAACCTCTTCTCTCTGCAATGATTTTTCTCCACCCCAGTCTCCAACTTCTGTTTCGGAAACAGTCCTGCACACTAGTCACCAACCTCTGCTCTCTGTAAGATCCTTATGCACTCCAGTCTCCAACCTCTTCTCTGTGCAACGATTCTTTTCCATCCCAGTCTCCAACATCTGCTCTCTGCAACAGTCCTTTTGCACCCCAGTTACTAAACTCTGCTCTCTGTAAGATCCATCTGAACCCCAGCCTCCAACCTCTGCTCTCTGTAACAGTCCTTGTCCACACAAGTTTCCAAACTCTGCTCTCTGTAACTGTCTTTCTGCACCTCAGTCTCGAAACTCTGCTCTCTGTAACAGTCCATCTGCACCTCAGTCTCTAAAATCTGCTCTCTGCAATGATCCTTCTGGACCCCAGTCTCCAACTTCTGCTCTGTGCAACAGTCCTTCTGTACCACAGTCTCCAAACTCTGCTCTCTGTAAGATCCTTCTGCACTCCAGTTTCTAAACTCTGCTCTCTGTAACATTCCTTCTCCACCCTAGTCTCCAACTCCTGTCCTCTGCAACAGTCCTTCTGCGATCTTCTCTGTGTAACAGTCCTTCTGTACCGCAGTCTCCAACCTCTGCTCTCTTTAACCGTCCTTCTACACCCCAATTTCCAACCTCTGCTTTCTGTAAAAGTCCTTCTACACCTCAGTCTCCAAACTCTGCTCTCTGTAACACTTTTTTTACACCTCAGTCTTCAACTTCTGGTCTCTGTAACAGTCCTTCTGCACCCCAGTCTCCAACCTCTGCTATTGGTAACAGTTCTATACCGCAGTCTTCAACCTCTGCTCTCTTTAATGATCCTTCTGCATCCAAATTTCCAAACTCTGCTTCCTGTAACAGTCCGTCTGCACCTTAATCTCCAAACTCTGTTCTCTGTAACAGTCCTTCTACACCCCAGTGTCCAACTTCTGCTCTCTGCAAAAGTCCTTCTGCACCCCAGCCTCCAACATATGCTCTCTGCAACAGTCCTTCTGTACCTCAGTCTGAAAACTCTGCTGTCTGAAACGAACCTTCTGCACCTCAGTCTCCTACCTCTGCTCTCTTTAAGAGTCCATCTACACCTCAGTCTCCAATCTCTGCTCTCTTTAACAGTCTTTCTGCACCTCAGTCTTCAAATTCTGCTCTCTGTAAGATCCTTTTGCACCACTGTCTTTAACCTCTGCTCTCTGTAACAGTCTTTTTGCACCCAAGTCTCCAACCTCTGCTCTCCGCGACAGTTCTTCTGCACCCCAGTCTCCTAACTCTGCTCTCTGCAACAGTCCTTCGGCCCCCTAGTTACCAACATCAGCTCTCTTTTACAGTCCTTCTGCACCCCAGTCTCTAACCTCTGCTCTCTGTAACAGTCCTCTTGTACTGCAGAATCCAACCTCTGCTCTCTGTGTCGGTCTTTCTTCACCCCAGACTCCAATCGCTGCTTTCTGTATCAGTCCTTCTTCACCCCAGTCTCCAACCTCTGCTCGCTATAACAGTCCTTCAGCACCCTAGTCTCCAAAATCTGCTATCTGCTACACTCGTTCTGCACCCCAGTCTCCACTGTCTGCTCTCTGTAACAATCCTTCTGCACCCCAGTCTTCAAACTCTGCTCTCTGCAATGATCCTACTTCACCCCAGTCTCCAAACTCTGATCTCAACAATAGTCCTTCAGCACATCAGTCTCCAAATTCTGCTCTCTGTAAGAACCTTCTGCACCCCTTTCTTCTAGCTCTGCTCTATTTAACAGGACTTCTGCACCTCAGTCTCCAATCTCTGCTCTTTGCAACAGTCCTTCTGCACCACAGTCTCCAAACTCTGCTCTATGTAAGATCGTTCTGCACCTAAGTCTCCAACCTGTTCTCAATTTTCCAAATTCTTCTCTCTGAAACATTCCTTCTGCACCAAGGTCTCCAAACTCTGCGCTCTGCAATATTTCTTCTGCACCCCAGTCTCCAACCTATACTCTTTGTAACAGTTTTTCTGCACCCCAGATTCCAACATCTGCTCTCTGCAATGATCCTTATTCTACCCTGTCTCCAAACTTTGCTCTCTGTAAAAGTCTTTTGTTTCACAGTCTCCACCCTCTTCTCTTGTAAGGGTCCATCTGCTCCTTAATTGCCTGCCTCTGCTTTCTGTAACAGTCCTTCTGCACCCCAGTCTCCAAACTCTTCTCTCTGCAGTGATCCTTCTGCACATCAGTCACCAACCTCTGCTCTCTGTAAAAGTCCTTCTGCACCTCAGTCTCTATCCTTTTATCTCTGTAATGGTCCTTCTGCACCCCAGTCTCGAATCTCTGCTCTCTGAAACAGTCCTTCTGTACCGCAGTCTCCAACCTCTTCTCTCTATAATGGTACTTCCCCATCCCAATTGCCAACCTCTGCTTTCTGAAACAGTCCTTCTGCACCTGAGACTCCAACCTCTACTCTGTAACAGTCCTTCTAACGCTCAGTCTGAAAACTCTGCTCTCTGCAACAATCCATCTAAACCCCAGTCTCCAAATTGTGCTATCTATAACAATCCTTCTGCACCCCAGTCTCAAACATCTGGTCTCTGTAACAGGTCTTCTGCAACTCAGTCTTCAAAGTCTGCTCTCTGAAACAGGCCTTCTGCACCCCAGTCTCCAAACTCTTCTCTCTGCAGTGATCCTTCTGCACATCAGTCACCAACCTCTGCTCTCTGTAAAAGTCCTTCTGCACCTCAGTCTCCATCCTTTTATCTCTGTAATGGTCCTTCTGCACCCCAGTCTCGAATCTCTGCTCTCTGAAACAGTCCTTCTGCACCCCAGTCTTCAACCTCTGCTCTCTGTAAGATCCTTCTGCACCCCGTTTTCCAAACTTTGCTCTCTCTAACAGTCATTCTGCATGTCAGTCTCCAAACTCGTCTTTCTACAATGGCCCTTGTGCACCTCAGTATCCAACCTCTGTTCTCTGCAGCTGTCCTTCTGCACCCCAGGCTAAAAATTCTGCTCTCTGTAACAGTACTTCTGCACCCCAGTCTCCAAACTCTACTTTCCGTATCAGTTACCTGCACCCCAGTCTAAAACCTCTGCTGTCTGTAACATTCCTTCTGCACTTCAGTCTCCAACCTCTGCTCTCTGCAACAGTCCATCTGCACCCCAGTCTCAACCTCTGCTCTCTGCAAACGTCTTATTATACCCCAGTATCCAACATATGCTCTCTGCAACGACCTTTCTGCATCCAAGTCTCCAAAGTCTGTTCTCCGCAACAGTCCTTCTACACCCCAGTCTCCAACCTCTGCTCTCTGCAACACTCCTTCTGCATCCCAGTTTTCAACCTCTGCTCTCTGCAAACGTCTTATTATACCACAGTATCCAACATCTGCTCTCTGCAACGATCTTCCTGCATCCCAGTCTTTAACATCTGCTCTCTGCAGCAGTCCTTCTACACACAAGTCTCCAACCTCTGCTCTCTCCTACAGTCCTTCTGCACCCCATTCTCCAACCTCATCTCTCTTCAACATTTCTTCTGCACCGCAGTCTTCACCCTGTGCTGTCTGTAACTATCCTACTGCACCCCGGTCTCCAAACTCTGCTCTCTGTAGAGATCTTTCTACACCTCAGTCTCCAACCTCTGCTCTCTGCAATGATACTTCTGCATCCCAGTCTTCAACCTCTGCTGTCTGCAACAGTTTTTTTGCACCCCAGTCTCCAAGTTCCGTTCTCTGTAACAGTCCTTCTGCACATCAGTGTCCAACCTCTGCTCTCTGCAACGATCCTTCTGAACCTCAGTCTCCAACCTCTGCTCTCTGCAACAGTCCTCCTGCACCCAAGTCTCCAACCTCTGCTCTCTGTAACAGTCCTTCTGCACTGCAGTTTCCGAACACTTCACTCTGTAACGGTCCTTCTGCACCTAAGTCTAAAACCTCTGCTTTCTGTATCAGTCCTACTGCACTCAAGTCTTCAAACTCTGCTCTCTGTAACAGTCCTTCTGAACATCAGTCTCCAAATTCTGCTCTCTTCAACAGTCTTTCTGCACCCCAATCTCCATCCTCTGCTCTCTGCTACAGTCCTTCTATAGCCAAGTCTCCAAACTCTGCCCTCTGTAACAGTTCTTCGGCACCCCAGTCTCCTCACACTGCTCTCTGCAACGATCCTTCTGCACGCAAGTCTCCGAACTGTGCTCTCTGCAACAGTCCTTCTGCATCCGAGTTTTCAAACTCTCCTCTCTGTAATATCCTTCCACACCCATTTCCAAACTTTTCTCTCTGTAACATTGCTTCTGTACCCCAGTCTCCAAACTCTGCTCTCTGCAGTGGTCCCTCTGCACCCCAGTCTCCAACCTCTGTTCTCTACAACAGTTCTTCTGTACAAGAGTATTCAACATCTATTCTCTGTAAGGGTCCTTCTTCACCCACAGTCTCCAACCTCTGCTTTCTGTATCAGTCTTTCTGCAACACAGTCTCCAAACTCTGCTCTCTGTAAAAAACTTCTGCACCTCACTTTGCAACCTCTGCTCTCTGCAACAGTTTTTCTGCACCCTAGTCTTCAACCTTGCTCTCTGCAACAGTCCTTCTGCACCCCAGCCTCCAATATCTGCTCTCTGCCACAGTCCTTCTTTACCCAAGTCTCCAACCTCTGCTCTCTGTAACAGTCCTTCTGTAATGCAGTCCCCAAACTCTCTTTGTAATAATCCTTCTGCTCCCCAGTCTACAAACTCTGTTTTCTGTATCAGTTTTTCATAACCGCAGTCTACATATTCTGCTCTCTGTAACTTTCCTTCTGCACCTCAGACTCTAACCTCTTCTCTCTGCAACAGTCTTTCTGCGCCCCAATCTCCAACCTCATCTCTGCAAGAGTCCTTCTGCACCTCAGTGTCAAAGCTCTGATCTCTGTAAGAACCTTCTGAAACCCGGTCTCCAACTTCTGCTTTCTACAATGATCCTTCTACACCTGAGTCTCCAACCTCTGTTCTCTACAACTCTTATTCTGCACCCAATTCTCCAACCTCTTCTCTCTGTTACAGTACTTCTACACCCCAGTCTCCAAACTCTACTTTCTGTATCAGGCTTTTTGCATCACAGTCTCCAACCTCTACTCTCTGTTACAGTTCTTCTGCACCCCATTCTCCAACCTCTACTCTGTTCAACAGTCTTTCCTCACCATAGTCTCCTCACCTACTCTCTGCAACAGTCTTCTGTACCCCAGTCTCCTACCTCTTCTCTGTGTGACAGTCCTTCTGGACCCCAGTCTCCAACCTCTGCTCTCTGCAATGATCCTTTTGCACCCCAGTCTCCAACGTCTGCTCTCTGCAAACGTCTTTCTGCACCCCAGTCTTCAACATATGCTCTCTGCAACAGTCCTACTGAACCTCAGTCTGATATCTCTGCTCTCTGCAACGATCCTGTACACCCCATTATCCCATCTTTTCTTTCTGTAACAGTCCTTCTGCACCCCAGTCTCCAAAATCTGCTCTCTGTAACAGTGATTCTGCACCCCAGCCTCCAACCTCTGCTCTCTGTAATATCCTTTCGCAGCCCATTTTCCGAATCTGCTCTCTGTAACATTCCTTCTGCTCCACAAAATCTAACCTCTGCTCTCTCTGACAGACCTTCTGCTCCCCAGTCTTTAACCTCTGCTCTCTGTAACAGTCCTTCTGCTCCCCAGTCTCCAACCTCTGCTCTCTATAACAGTCCTTCTGCACCCCAGTCTCCAAACCCTCCTTTCTGTATCATTCCTTTTGCACCAAGTTTCCAAACTCTGCTCTCTGTAACATTCTTTCTGCACCTCAGTCTCCAACCTGTGCTCTTTGCGACAGTTCTTCTGCACACCAGTCTCCAACCTATGCTCTCTGCAACAGTTCTTCTGCACCCCAGTCTCCAAAATCTACACTCTGAAACAGTGCTTCTCCACACAGTCTCCAAACTCTACTCTCTGTAACAGTCCTCCTGTAGTGAAGTCTCCAAAATCTGCTCACTGTAACAGCCCTTCTGCTCCCCAGTCTTCAACCTCTGCTTTGTGTATCAGTCCTTCTGCACCCCAGTCTCCAACCTCATTTCTCTCTAAAAGACCTTCTGGACCTCAGTCTCCAACATCTGCTCTCTGCAACAGTCCTTCTGCACCCAAGTCTCAAACCTCTTCTTTCTGCAACAGTCATTCTACACCCCAGTCTCCAAACTCTGCTATCTGCAACAGTCCTCTGCACCCAAGTCTCCAACTTCTGTTCTCTTTAACAATCCTTCTGCACCTCAGTTTCCAAACTCTGCTCTCTACAATGGTCCTTCTACACCTCAGTCTCTAAACTCTACTCTGTGTAACAATCCTTCTGCACCTCAGTCTCCAACATCTGCTCTCTGTAAGATCCTCCTGCAAACCAGTGTGTAAACTCTGCTCTCTGTAACAGTTATTCTGCATTCCTTGTCCAACCTCTGTTCTTGTAACAGTCCTTTTGCACACCGGTCTCAAACCTCTGCTCACTACAAGGATCCTTCTGCACCCCAGTCTCCAACCTCTGCTCTCTGCAACATTCTTTCGGCACCCCAGTCTCCAATATCTGCTCTCTGCAAAAGTCCTTCTGCACCTCAGTCTGAAAAGTCTGTTCACTGCAACGATCATTCTGCACCCCAGTCTCCAACATTTGCTCTCTGTAACAGCCCTGCTGTACCACAGTCTCCAAACTCTGCTCTCTGTAAGATCCTTCTGCAACCCTGTCTCCAAAATCTGCTGTCTGTAACAGTCCTTCTTCACCCCAGGCTCCAACCTCTGCTCTGTGTATCAGGCCTTTTGCACCCCATTCTCCACCCTCTGCTCTCTGCAACAGTCCTTCTGCACCAGAGTCTCCAAACTCTGATTTCTGTATCAGTCCATCTGCACCCCAATCTCCAAACTATGCCTTCTGTAACAGTCCTTCTGCACCTCAGTCTACAAACTCTGCTCTCCACAACAGTCCTTCTGCACCTAAGTCTCCAAACTCTGCCTCTGTAACAGTCCTACTGAAAGGCAGTCTCGAACCTCTACTCTCTGCAACAGTGCTTCTTCAAAAAAATCACAAACCTGTGCTCTCGGCAACAGTCCTTCTACACTCCATGTCCAAACTCTGCTCTCTGTAACATGCCGTCTGAAACCCAGTCTCAAACCTCTGCTCTCTGGAACAGTCCTTCTGCACTCCAGTCTCCAAACTCTGCTCTCTGCAACAGTCCTTCTGCACCCGAGTCTCAAACCTCTGATCTCTGCAACAGTCCTTCTGCACCCTAGTCTCCAAACTCTGCTCTCTGCAATGATCCTTCTGGACCAAAGTCTCCAACCTCTGCTCTCTGGAAAAGTCTTTCTGCACAAGTCTCCAACCACTGCTCTCTGTAAGATCCTTCTGCACTCCAGTTTCCAAACTCTGCTCTCTGTAACATTCCTTCTCCACCCCAGTCTTTAACCTCTTCTTTCTGCAAGTGTCGGCACCCCAGTCTCCAACCTCTGTCCTCTGCAACAGTCCTCCTGTACCACAGTCTCCAACATCTGCTTTCTGTAACAATCCTACTGCAACCAAGTCTCCAAACTTTGCTTTCTGTATCAGTCCTTCTGAACACCAGTCTCAAGACTTTGCTCTCTGTATCTATCCTTCTGCACCTCAGTCTCCAACCTGTGCTGTCTGTAACATTCCTTCTACACCCCAGTCTCCAACCTCTGCTCTCTGTAACAGTTTTTCTATACTGCAGTCTACAAACTCTGGTCTTTGTAACGCTCTTTCTGCACCCCAATTTCCAAACTCTGCTCTCTGTAACAGTACTTCTACACCTCAGATCCTTCAGCTACCCAGTCTCCAAATTCTGCTCTCTATAACAGTCCTTCTGCACCCCAGTCTCCTACCTCTACTCTCTGTAACAGGCCTTCTGCACGCCAGTCTCCAAACTCTGCTCTCTATAGCAGGCCTTCTGCAACCCAGTCTCCAAAATCTGCTCTCTGCAATGATCCTTCTGCACCCCAGTCTCCAACCTCTGCTCTCTGCAATAATCCTAGTGCACTCCAGTCTCAAACCTCTGATCTCTGCAACAGTCCATCTGCACATCAGTCTCCAAATTCTGCTCTTTGTAAGATGCTTCTGCACCCCTGTATCCAACCTCTTCTCTCTGCAGCAGTCTTTCTGCACCCCAGTCTCCAACCTCTTCTCTCTACAAGAGTTCTTCTGCACACTGGTTACCAACATCTGCTCTCTGCAACAGTCCTTCTCCACCCCAGTCTCCAACATCTGCTCTCTGCAACAGTTCTTCTCCACCTCAGTCTGAATACTCTACTCTCTTCAACGACCCTTCTGCACCCCAGTCTCCTACCTCTGCTCTCTGTAACAGTCTTTCTGCACCTCAGTCTCCCAACCCTGCTCTCTGTAAGATCCTTCTTCAATCCAGTCTTTAAACTCTTCACTTTATACCTGTCATTCTGCACAACAGTCTCCAACTTCTGCTCTCTGTAATAAGACTTCTGCAACCCAGTCTCCAACTTCTGCTCTCTGTAACAGACCTTATGCACCCCAGTCTCGTACCTCTTCTATCTGCCACGATTCTTCTCCAGCCCAGTCTCCAATATCTGCTCTCTGCAACAGTCCTTTTGAACCCCAGTCTCCAAACTCGGCTCTCTGTAAGATCCAACTGAACCCCAGACTCCAACCTACGCTCTCTGTAACAGTCCTTCTACACCCCAATTTCCAAACTCTGCTTTCTATAACAGAGCTTCTGCACCTCAGTCTCCAACCTCTGCTCTCTGTAACATTCCTTCTGCACCTCAGTCTAAATGTCTGCTCTGTGTATCAGTCCTTCTGCACCCCTGATTCAAAACTCTGCTCTCTGAAACAGTCCTTCTTCACCTCAGTCTTCAACAACTGTTTTCTGCAACAGTCCTTCTACACACCAGTCTCCAAACTCTGCTTTCTGGGACAGTCCTTCTATACCCCCATCTCCATAATCTGCTCTCTGCAATGATCCTTCTGCACCCCATTCTCCAACATCTACTCTGCAACAGTCTCTCTGCAACCCAGTCTCCAAACTCTGCTCTCTATAAGATCCTTCTGTACCCCAGTTTCCAAACTCTGCTCTCTGTAACATTTCTTCTGAACCCCAGTCTCCAACCTCTGCTCTCTGCAATGGTCCCTCTGCACCCCAGTCTCCAACCTTATTCTCAACAACAGTTCTGCTCTACCGAAGTCTTCAACCTCTGTTCTCTGTAAGGGTCCTTCTTACGCCAGTCTCCAAACTCTGCTTTCTGTATCAGTACTTCTGCACCACAGTCTCCGAACTCTGCTCTCTGTAACAGTCCATCTGCACCTCACTCTGCAACCTCTGCTCTCTGCAACAATCATTCTGCACCCCAGTCTTCAACCTCTGCTCTCTGTAACAGTCCTTCTGTACTGCAGTCTCCAACCTCTGCTCTCTGTAATGGTCCTTCTGCTCCTGAGTCTCGAAACTCTATGTTATGTATCAGTCATTCTGCACCGCAGTCTCCAAACTCTGCTCTCTGTAACAGTGGTTCTGAACCTCAGACTCCAAACACTGTTCTCTTCAACAGTCCTACTGCGCCCCAATCTCCAACCTCTACTCTCTGCAACAGTCCTTCTGCAGCTCAGTGTCAAAACTATGCTCTCTGTAAGATCCTTCTGAAACCCAGTCTCCAACCTCTGCTTTCTGCAATGGTCCTTCTGCACCCCAGTCTTCAAACTCTGATCTCTACAATAGTTATTTAGCACCCGAGTCTAAAACATCTGCTCTCTGTAACAATCCTTCTGTACCGCAGTCTCCAAACTCTGTTCTCTGTAACGGTTTTCCTGCACCACAATGTCCAACCTCTGCTTTCTGTATCAGTCCTTTTGCATCACATTCTGCTGTCTGTATCAGTCCTTCTGCAACTCAGTCTGCAACCTCTGCTCTCTGCAATAATCCTTATGCACCCCAGTCTCTAAATTCCGCTCTCTGTCATATTCCTTCTGTACCCCAGTCACCAACATCTGCTGTCTGCAACAGTCTTTCTCCAACCCAGTCTCCAAACTCTGCTCTCTGCAACAGTCCTTTTAAACCCTAGTTTCCAACCTCTGCTTTCTGTATCACTCCTTCTGCACCACAATTTTCAAACTCTGCTCTCTGTAACAGTTCTTCTGCACCTCACTCTGCAACTTCTGCTCTCCACAACAATCCCTCTGCACCCTAGTCTTCAACCTCTGCTCTCTGTAACAGTCCTTCTGTACTGTGGTGTCCAATCTCTGCTCTCTGTAACAGTCCTTCTGCACCCGAGTCTCCAAACTCTGCGTTATGCATCATTCATTCTGCACACCAGTCTCCAAACTCTGCTCTCTGTAACAATCCTTCTGCACCTCAGACTCCAACCTCTGATCTCTGCAGAAGTACTTCTGCGCCCCTATCTCCAACCTCTACTCTTTGCAACAGTCCTTCTACACCTCAGTGTCCAAACTCTGCTCTCTGTAGAATCCTTCTGAAACCCAGTCTCCAAACTCTGCTTTCTGCAATGGTCCTTCTGCACCTCAGACTTTAACCTCTGTTCTCTGAAACAGTCCTTCTACACCCCAGTCTCCATAATCTGCTCGCACCAACGATCCTTCTGCACCCAAGTCTCCAAAATCTGCTCTCTGCAACAGTCCTTCTCCATCGCAGTCTCCAAATTCTGGTCTCTGCAACAGTCCATCTGCATCCCAGTCTCCAACCTCTGCTCTCTTAACAGTCCTTCTTCACCTCAGTCTCCAAACTCAGCTTTCTGCAACCGTCCTTCTGCACCCCAGTCTCCAACCTCTGCTCTCTACCACGATCCTTCGGCACCCTAGTCTCATACCTCTGCTCCCTGCAACAGTCCTTCTGAACCCCAGTCTCCAACATCTGCTCTCTGCAACAGTTCTTCTGTACCTCAGTCTAAAAACTCTGCTCTCTGCCATAATCTTTCTGCACACCATTCTCCAAACTCTGCTCTCTTTAACAGTCCTTACGCACCTAATTCTCTAACCTCTGCTCTATGCAACAGTCCTTCTGCACCCCAGTCTCCAACGTCTGCTCTCTGCAACAGTATTCTACACCACAGTCTCTATACTCTGAACGCCCCAACGATCCTTCAGCACCCCAGTCTCCAACCTCTGCTCTCTGCAACTGTGGTTTTACACCCCAGTCTCCAACCTCTGCTCTCAGTAACAGTCCTTCTCAAGCCCAGTCTCCAAACTCTGCTTTCTGTATCAGTCCTTCTGAAGCCCAGTCTCAAAACTCTGTTCTCTGTATCTATCTTTCTTCACCTCAGTCTTCCACCTGTTCTCTCTGTAACATTCCTTCTGCACCCAAGTCTCCAACCTCTCCTCTCTGTAACAGTTTTTCTATACCGCAGTCTCCAAATCCTGGTCTCTGTAACAGTCCTTCTGCACCCCAATATCCAACCTCGGCTTAGTGTAAAAGTCCTTCTGGACCTTAGTCTCCAACCTCTGCTCTTTGTAACAGTCCTTCTGCACCTCAGTCTGACACCTGTGCTCTCTGCACGATTCTTCTGCAACCCAGTCTTCAACCAATACTCTTTGCACCAGTCCTTCTGCACCCCAGTCTCCAACCTCTGGTCTCTGCAATGATCCTACTGCATCTCAGTTTCCAACCTCTGATCTTTGAAACAGTTTTTCTGCACCTCAGTCTCCAACTTCTGCTCTCTGTAAGATTCTTCTGCACCCCTGTATCAAACCTCTGCTCTCAGTAACAGTCCTTCTGCACCAGAGTCTTTAAATTCTGCTCTCTGCAACAGTCCTTCTGCACCCCAGTCTCCAACCTCTGCACTCTACAACAGTCCTTCTGCACCCTAGTTACCAACATATTCTCTCTGCAACAGACCTTCTGCACCCCAGTCTTCAACATCTGCTCTCTGCAACAGTCATTCTGCACCTCAGTCTGAAAACTCTTCTCTCTGCACCCACACTTCTGCAACCAAGTATTCTACCTCTGCTCTCTGTAACAGTCCTTCTGCACCTCAGTCTCCCAACTGTGCTCTCTGTTTGATCCTTCTGCAACGCAATATTTAAACTCTGCATTCTGTAAAGTCCTTATACACAACAGTCTCCAAACTCTGCTCTATGTAACAAAACTTCTGGAACCCAGTCTTTAAACTCTGCTCTCTGTAAAAGGCCTTCTGCACTCCAGTCTCCAACCTCTTCTCTCTGCAACGATTCTTCTCCACCCAAGTCTGCTACATCTGCTCGCTGCAACAGTCCGTTTGCACCCCAGTCTCCAATCTCTGCTTTCTTTAAGATTCATCTGAACCCCAGTCTCCAACCTCTGCTCTCTGTAACAGTCCTTCAGCACCCAAGTCTCCAAAATCTGCTCTCTGTAACAGTCCTTCTGCACCTGTCTCCAACCTCTGCTCTCTAAACGTCCTTCAGCACCCCAGTCTCCAAAATCTGCTCTCTGTAAAAGTCCTTCTGCACTTCAGTCAACAACCTCTGCTCTCTGTAACAGTCTTTCTGCACCACAGACTCTAAAATCTGCTCTCTGTAACAGTCCTTTTGCACCCCATTCTTCAACCTCTGCTCTTTGTAACAGGCCTTTTGCACCCCAATCTCCAAACTCTACTCTCTGCAACAGTCCTTCTGCACCTCAGTCGCCAAATTCTGATCTCTGTAACATGCTTCTGCAGCCCTGTATCCAACCTCGGCTCTCTGTAACAGTTCTTCTGCACCAAAGTCTATGACCTCTGCTATCTGTAACAGGACTTCCGCACATCAGTCTCCAAACTCTGCTCTACACAACAGTCCTTCTGCACCCTAGTTACCAAAATCTGCTCTTTGTAACGTTCCTTCTACACCCCAGTCTCCAACATCTGCTTTCTGTATCAATCTGTCTGAACCCCAGTCCCAAAACTCTGTTCTCTGTATCTATCCTTCTGCACCTCAGTCTCCAACCTGTTCTCTATGTAAGAGTCCTTCTGCACCCCAGTCTTTATTCTCTGCTCTCCATAAAGGTCCTATACCGAAGTCTCCAAACTCTGCTCTCTGTAATGATCCTTCTGCACCCCAATTTTCAAACTCTGCTTCCTGTAGCAGTCCTTTTGCACCTGAGTCTTCAAAGTCTTCTCTCCGTAACAGTCCTTCTGGACCTCAGTCTGAAACCTCTGCTCTCTGCATGATCTTTCTGCACCCCAGTATTCAAACACTGCTCACTGTAACAGTCCACCTGCACCTCAGTCTCCAACCTATGCTCTCTTTAAGATCCTTCAGAAACCGAGTCTTCAAACTCTGCTCTTTGTAACAGTCCTTCTGCACTCAGTCTCCAACCTCTCCTCTCTGTAACAGGCCTTCTGCATGCCAGTCTCCTAACTCTGCTCTCTGCAATGATATTTCTGCACCCCAGTCTCCAAACACTGCTCGCTGCAATGATCCTTCTGCACCCCAGTCTCCAACCTCTAATTTCTGCAACAGTTTTTCTGCACCTCAGTCTCCAACTTCTGCTCTCTGTAAGATACTTCTGCACCCCTGTCTCCAAGCTCTGCTCCTTGCAACGATCCTTCTGCACCCCAGTCTCCAAACTCTTCTCAATGTAAAAGAACTCCTGCACCTCAGTCTTTAATCTCTGCTCTCTGCAACAGTCCTATTGCACCCCAGTCTCCAAACACTACTCTCTGCAACAGTCTTTCTGTACTGCAGTCTCCAACTTCTGCTCTCTGTAACGGTCTTTCTGCACTGCAGACTCTAATCTCTGCTTTCTGTATCAGTTTTTCTGCACCCCAGTCTCCAAATTCTACTCTCTCTAAGAGTCCTTCTACACCTCATTCTCCAACCTCTGCTCTTAGCAACAGTCCTTCTGCACCACAGTCTCAAACCTCTGCTCTCTGAAACAGTGCTTATGCACCCCAGTCTCCAACCTCTGCTCTCTGCAACAGTCATTCTGCACCCGAGTCTCCAAATTCTGTTCTCCTTAACAATCCTCCTGCACCTCAGTCTCCAACCTCTGCTCTTTGTAACAGGACTTCTGCACTTCAGTCTCCAACCTCTGCTCTCTGCAACAGTCCTTATACAATCCAGTATACAACCTCTGCTTTCTGCAACAGTCCTTCTCCACCCCAGTCTCCAACCTCTGCTCTTGTTAACAGTCCTTCTGCACCGCAGTCTCAAACCTCTGCTCTTGTTAACAGTCCTTCTGCACCACAGTCTCCAACCTCTGCTCTCTGTAAGATCTTTCTGCACTCCAGATTCCAAACTCTGATCTCTGTAACATTCCTTCTCCACCCCACTTTTTAACCTCTGCTTATTGCAAGTGTCCTGCGGCACCCCAGTCTTCAACCTCTGTCCTCTTCAACATTCCTTCTGCTCCCCTGTCTCCAACATCTGCTCCTGTAACAGTCCTTCTGTACAGCAGTCTCCAACCTGTTCTCTCTGTAACATTCCTTCTGCACCCCAGTCTCCAACCTCTGCTCTCTGTAACAGTTTTTCTATACTGCAGTCTCCAAATCCCGGTCTCTGAAACGGTCCATTTGCACCCCAATTTTCAAACTCTGCTACTGTGACAGTCCTTATGCACCTCAGTCTACAAACTCTGCTCTCTGTAACAGTTTTTCTACACCTCAGTCTCCAACCTCTGCTCTCTGTAACAGTGTTTCTGCACCTCAGTCTCCAACTTCTGCTCTCTGTAAGATCCTACAGGAACCCAGGCTCCAACCACTACTCTCTGTAACAGTCCACCTGCACCTCAGTCTCCAACCTCTGCTCTCTGTAAGATCCTTCAGCAACCCAGTCTCTAAACTCTGCTCTCTATAACAGTCCTTCTGCACCCCAGTCTCCAACCTCTGCTCTCTGTAACAGGCATTCTGCACCCCAGTCTCCAGCCTCTGCTCTCTGCAAGGATCCTTCTGCACACCAGTCTCCAACCTCTGCTCTCTACAATGATCCTACTGCACGCCAGTCTCCAACCTCTGATCTCTGCAACACTCCTCTGTACCTCAGTCTCCTACGTCTGCTCTCTGTAAGATCCTTCTGCATCCCTGTCTTCAAGCTCTGCTCCTTGTAATGATCCTTCTGCACCCCAGTCTCCAACTTCTGCTCTATGTAAAAGGACTTCTGCACCTCAGTCTACAACATCTACTCTCTGCAACAGTCCTTCTGCACCCCAGTCTCCAAACTCTGCTCTCTGCAACAGTCTTTCTGTACTGCAGTCTCTAACCTCTGCTCTCTGTAACGGTCTTTCTGCACCCCATAATTCAATCTCTGCTTTCTGCATCAGTTCTTCTGCACCCCAGTCTCCAACATCTGCTGTCTCTATGAGTCCTTCTGCACCTCAGTTGCCAACATTTATTTTCGGCAACAGTACTTCTGCTCCCCAGTCTTCAACCTCTGCTCTATGTAAGAGTCCTTCTGCACCACAGTCTTCAAACTCTGCTTTCTACAACAGTCCTTCTGCACTCCAGTATCCAAACTCTTCTCTCTGCAACAGTCCTTCTGCACCCCAGTCTTCAACATCTGCTCTCTGCAACAGTCCTTCTACACCCCAGTCTCCAAACTCTGTTCTCTGCAAAGATCGTTCTGGACCCTAGTCTCCAACGTCTGTTCTCTTCAACAGTACTTCTGCACCAGTCTCCAAAATCTGCTCTCTTTAAGATCTTTCAGCTCTCCAGTATCCAAAATCTGCTCTCTCTAACATTCCTTCTCCACTACAGTCTCCACTCTCTGCTTTCTGCGAGGGTCCTGCGGCACCCCAGTCTCCAACGTCTGTCCTCTGTAACACTCCCTCTGCTCCCTAGTCTCCAACATCTGCTCTCTGTAACAGTCCTTATGTACAGCAGTCTCCAAACTCTGTTCTTTGTAACGGTCCTTCTGCAACCCAGTCTCCAACCTCTGCTTTTTGAATCAGTCCTTCTGTACCCCAGTCTCCAACCACTGCTCTCTGTATCTATCTTTCTGCACCTCAGTCTCCAACCTGTGCTTTTTGTAACAGTCCTTCTGCACCCCAGTCTCCAAACTCTGCTCTCTGTAACAGTTTTTCAATACCGCAGTCTCCAAACTCTGGTCTATGTAACGATCCTTCTGCACCCCAATTTCCAACCTCTGCTTTCTGTAACAGTCCTTTTGCTACTCAGTGTCTAAACTATGCTCTCTGTAACAGTCTTTCTACACCTCAGTCTCCAACCTCTGCTCTCTGTAACAGGACTTCTGGAACCCAGTCTCCAAACTCTGCTCTCTGTAAAAGGCCTTCTGCACTCCAGTCTCCAACCTCTTCTCTCTGCAACGATTCTTCTCCACCCATGTCTCCTACATCTGCTGTCTGCAACAGTCCGTTTGCACTCCAGTCTCCAAACTATGCTTTCTGTAAGATTCATCTGAACCCCAGTCTCCAACCTCTGCTCCCTGTAACAGTCCTTCAGCACCCCAGTCTCCAAAATCTGCTCTATGTAACAGTTATTCTGCACCTCAGTCTCCAACCTCTGCTCTCTGCAACAGTCCTTCAGCACCCCAGTCTCCAAAATCTGCTCTCTGTAACCGTCCTTCTGCACATCAGTCTCCAAACTCTGCTCTCTGTAAAAGTCTTTCTGCACCCCAGTTTCTAAAATATGCTCTCTGTAACAGTCCTTCTGCACCAAATTCTCCAACATCTGCTCTCTGCAACAGTCCTTCTGCACCCCAGTCTACAAACTCTGCTCTCTGCAACGATCTTTCTGGACCCCAGTCTCCAACGTCTGCTCGCTGCAACGGTCATTCTGCACCACTGTCTCCAACATTGCTCTCTGCAACAGTCCTTCTTCACCTCAGTCTGAAAACTCTGCTCACTGTAACATTCCTTCTCCACCCCAGTCTCCAACATTTGTCCTCTGAAACAGTCCTTCTGCTCCCAAGTCTCTGATATCTGCTCTTTGTAACAGTCCTTCTGTACCAGAGTCTCCAACTTCTGCTCTTTTTAACGGTCCTTTTACACCCCAGTCTGCAAACTCTGCTTTGTGTATCAGTCTGACTGAACCCCAGTCTCCAACCTCTGTTCTCTCTATCTATCCTTTTGCACCTCAGTCTCAACCTGTGTTCTATGTAAGAGTCCCTCTGCACCCCAGTCTCCAACCTCTGCTCTCGGTAACAGTCCTATACCGCAGTCTCCAAACTATGCTCTCCTTAACGGTCCTTCTGCACACGAATTTCCAAAATCTGCTTCCTGTAACAGTCCTTCTGCACCTGAGTCTCCAAACTCTGCTCAATGTAACAGTCCTTCTACACCTCAGTCTCCAACCTATGCTCTCTGTAACAGTCCTTCTGCACCTCAGTCCGAAAATTCGGCTCTCTGCACAATCCTTCTGCACCCCAGTCTCCAAACACTGCTCTTGGTAACAGTTCCCCTGCACCTCAGTCTCCAATCTCTGCTCTCTGTCAGATCCTTCATCAACCCAGTTTTCAACCACTTCTCTCTGTAACAGACCTTCTGCACCCAAGTCTCCAAATTCTTCTCTCTGCAACGATTCTTCTCCACATCAGTCTCAAACCTCTGCTCTCTGCAACCGTCCTTTTTCACCACAGTCGCCAACCTCTGCTCTCTGCAAAAGTCCTTCTGCACCCCAGTCTCCAAACTCTGCTCTCTGTAACAGTCCTTCTGCACCTCAGTCTCCAACCTCTGCTCTCTGCAACTGTCCTCTTGCACCACAGTCTCCAAAATCTGCTCTCTGTAAGATCCATCTGAACCCCAGTCTCCAACCTCTGCTCTCTGTAACAGTACTTCTGCAACCAAGTCTCCAAACTCTGCTCTCTGTAACAGTTTTTCTGCACCTCATTCTTGAAACTCTGCTCTCTGCAACAGTCTTTCTGAACCCCACTCTCCATCCTCTGCTCTCTGCAACAGTCCGTCTGCACCCCAGTCTCCAACCTCTGCTTTCTGTAACCGTCCTTCTGCACCCCAGTCTCCAACCTCTGCTCTCTGTAACCGTCCTTCTGCACCCCAGTCTTCAAAATCTGCTCTCTGCAACAGTCATTCTGCACTTCAATCCAAAAACTCTTCTCTCTGCACCGACACTTCTGCACCCAAGTCTCCAACGTCTGGAACAGTCCTTCTGCACCCCAGTCTGAAAACTCTGCTCTTTGCAAGGATCCTTCTGGACGCCAGTCTCCAACCTCTGCTTTCTGTATCAGTCTTTTTAACCCCAGTCTCTAACTTCTGTTCTCTGTATTTATCCTTCTGCGCCTCAGTCTCCAACCTGTGCTCTATGTAACAGTCCTTCTGCACCCCAGTCTCTAACCTTTTCTCTCGGTAACAGACTTATACCGGAGTCTCCAAACTCTGCTCTCTGTAACGGTTATTCTGCATCCCAATTTCCAAACTCTGCTTCCTATAACAGTCCTTCTGCACCTGAGTCTCCAAACTCTGCTCTCTGTAACCGTCCTTCTACACCTAAGTCTCCAACCTCTGCTCTCTGTAACAGTCCTTCTGCACCTCAGTCTCCAAACTCTGCTCTATATAAGATCCTTCAGCAACCCAGTCTCCAAACTCTGCTCCCTACTACAGTCTTTCTGCACCTGAGTTTCCAACCTCTTCTCATGTAATAGGCCTTCTGCACGCCAGTCTCCAAATTCTGCTCTTCGAAGCAGTCTTTCTGCACCTCAGTCTCTAACCTCCGCTCTCTGCAAGGATCCTCCTGCACCCAAGTCTCCAACCTCATCTCTATGCAATGATCCTACTGCACCCCAGTCTCCAACCTCTCATTTCTGCAACAGTCTTTCTGTACCTCAGTCTCCAAACTCTGCTCTCTGTAACAGTCTTTCTGCACCTCATTCTCCAACCTCTGCTCTCTGCAACAATCTTTCTGAACCCCACTCTTCAACCTCTGCTCTCTGCAACAGTCCGTCTTCACCCCAGTCTCTAACATCTGCTCTCTGCAACAGTCCTTCTACACCCCAGTCTTCATCTCTGCTTTCTGCAACGATCTTTCTGGACCCAATTCTCCAACGTCTGCTCTCTGCATGAGTCCTTCTGGACCACAGTCTCCAACCTCTGCTCTCTGTAACAATCCTTCTGCACCCCTGTCTGCAACCTCTGCTCTTTGTAAGATCCTTCTGCAACCCAGTTTGAAACTCTGCTCTCTGTAACAGTGCTTCTGCCCACCGGTCTCCAACCTCTGCTCTCTGCAACGATCCTCCTTCACAAAATTCTCAAAACTCTGCTCTCTGCAACAGTCCTTCTACAACCCAGTCTCCAATATCTGCTTTCTGAAACAGTCCTTTTGCACCTCACTCTGAAAAGTCTGCTCACTGCAACGACCCTTCTGCACCACAGTATCCTACATCTGCTCTCTGCCATAGTCCTTCTGCACCCCAGTCTTCAACGTCTGCTCTCTGGAACAGTCCTTCTGCACCCCAGTCTCAAAACTCTGCTCTTTGCAACGATCCTTCTAGACCCCAGTCTCCAAACTCTGCTTTCTGTATCAGTCTTTCGAACCCCAGTCTCCAACCTCTTTTCTCTGTATCTATCCTTCTGCACCTCAGTCTCCAACCTGTGCTCTATATAAGAGTCCTTCTGCACCCAGTCTCCAACCTCATCTCTAGGTAACAGTCTTATACCGCAGTCTCCAAACTCTGCTCTCTGTAATGATCTTTATGCAGTCCAGTTTTCAAAGTCTCCTTTCTGTATCAGTCCATCCTCACCCCAGTCTCCAAACTCTACTCTCTGAAACAGTCCTTCTGCACATCACTCTCCAAACTCTGCTCTCTGCAACAGTCCTTCTTCATCCCAGTCCCCAACCTCTGCTCTCTGCAACAGTCCTTTTACACCCCATTCTCCAACATCTGCTTTCTGCAACAGTCCTTCTACACCACTGTCTCTAAACTCTACTCTTTGTAACTGTCCTTCCGCACCTCAGTCTCCAACCTCTGCTCTCTGTTAGATACTTCTTCACCCCTGTCTCCAAACTCTGCTCTCTGTAAGAGTCCTTCTCCACTCCAGCCTCCAACATCTCCTCACTGCAACCGTCCTTCTGCAACCCAGTCTTTAACATCTGCACTCTCAACAGTCCTCCTGCACCTCAGTCTGAAAACTCTGCTCTCTGCAAGTATCCTTCTGCACCCCAGTCTCCAACCTCTGCTCTCTGTAACAGTCCTACTTCAACTCAGCCTGCAAACTCAGCTCTATATAAGATCCTTCTGCAACCCAGTATCCAAACTCTGCTCTTTGTAACAGTCCACCTGCTCCCCAGTCTCCAAACTCTGTTCTCAGAAACAGGCCTCATGCACCCCAGTATACAAACTCAGCTCTATATAACAGGCCTTCAGCACCACAGTATCCAACCTATTCTCTCTGCAACGATCCTTCTACACCCCAGTCTCCAACGTCTGCACTTTGCAGCAGTTCTTCTGCACCCCAGTCTCCAACCGCTGCTCTCTGTAAGATCCTTCTGCACCCAGTTTCCAACCTCTGCTCTTTGAAACAGTCCTTCTGTACCCCAGTCTCCAAACTCTGCTCTCTGTAACAATGCTTCTGCTCATCAGTCTCCAACCTCTGCTCTCTACAACGGTCTTTCTACACCTCAGTCTCCAACCTCTATTGTCTGCAATTGTCCTTCTGCACCCCAGTGTGCAACCTCTGCTATCTGTAAAAGTCCTTCTTTACCACAGTCTCCAACCTCTGCTCTCTGTAACGGTCCTTCTGCACCGCAGTCTCCAAACTCTGCTTTCTATATCCGTCGTTCTGTACCCCAGTCTCCAAACTCTGCTCTCTGTAACAGTCCTTCTGAACCTCACATCCAACCTTTTCTCACTGCAACAGTCCTTCTGCACCTCAGCTTCAACCTCTGCTCTCTGCAACAGTCATTTTGCACCCAAGTTTCCAAACTCTGCTTTCTATAACAGTCCTTCTGCACCCCAGTCTCCAATCTCTTCTCTCTGTAAGATCCATCTGCACCCCAGTCTCCAACCTGTGCTCTCTGTAACAGTTCTTAAGCACCTCAGTCTCCAAACTCTGCTATCTGTAACAATCCTTCATCACGTCAGTCTAAAACCGCTGCTCTCAGCAACGGTTCTTCTGCACCCCTGTCTCCAAACTCCGTTCTCTGCAACAGTTTTTCCGCACCCCAGTCTCCAACCTCTGCATTTTGCAACAGTACTTCTGCACCCCAATCTTCAAACTCTACTCTCTGTAACAATCCTTCTTCACCTGAGTCTTCAACCTCTGCTCTCTGCAATGGTCCTTCTGCACCGCTGTCTCCAAACTCTGTTGTCTCCAACAGTCCTTCTTCACCTCAGTCATCTGCACCGCAATCTCCAAACCCTACTCTCTGCAACACTCCTTCTGAACCCCAGTCTCCAACCTCCTCTCTACAACAGTCCTACTGCACCCCAGTCTCCAACATCAGATATTTGCAACAGTCCTTCTCCACCCCAGTCTCCAAACTCTGCTATATGTAACAGTTCCTCTGTACTGCAGTTACCAAACTCTTCTCTCTGTAACTGTCCTTCTGAACCCCAGTCTCCAACCACTGCTTTCTCTATCAGTCCTTCTGCACTCAAGTCTCCAACCTCTGCTCTCTGTAACAGTCCATCTGCACCTCAGTCTCCAAATTCTGCTCTCTGCAAAGGTCCTTTGGCAGCCCAATCCCCAACATCTGCTCGCTGCAACAGTCCTTTTACACCCAAGTCTCAAACCTCTGCACTCTGCAACAGTCCTTCTGCACCTCAGTCTCCAACATCTGCTCTCTGCAATGGTCTTTTTGCACCTCAGTATTCAACATCTATCTCTGTAACAGTCCTTCTGTACCTCAGTCCCCATCCTCTGCTCTCTATAGCAGGCCTTCTGCACCCAAGTTTCTGAACTCTGCTTACTTTTTAAGTCCTTTTACACCCCAATCTTTAACCTCTGCTCTCTGGAACAGTCCTTCTGCACCTCAGTCTCCAAACTCTGCTCTCTGTAAGATCCTTCTGCACCCCAGTATTCAAACTCTGCTCTCAGTATCAGTCCTGCAACTTAGTCTTTAAACATGCTCTCTGTAACAGTTTTTCTGCACCTCAGTCTTCAAAAACTGCTCTATGAAACGGTCTCTCTGCACCACAGTCTCCAACCTCTGCTCTCTAGAACAGTCCTTCTATACCCTAGTCTCCATAATCTACTCTCTGCAACGATCCTTCTTCACCCCAGTCTACAAAGTCTGCTCTCTGCAACAATCCTTCTGTACCCTAGTCTTCAAAATTTCCTCTCTGTAAGATCCTTGTGCACCCCAGTTTCAAATTCTGCTCTCTGTCATATTCCTTCTGCACCCTATTCTCCAAAGTTTGCTCTCTGCAATGGTCTCTCTACACCCCAGTCTCCAACCTTGATCTCTACAACAGTTCTTCCGTACCACAGTCTTGAACCTCTGTTCTACGTAAGGATCCATCTTCTCCCCTGTCTCCAACCTCTGCTTTCTGTATCAGTCCTTCTGCACCACAGTCTCCAAACTCTACTCTCAGTAACAGTCCTTCTGCACCTCACTCTGCAACATCTGCTCTCTGAAACAGTCCTTCTGAACCCCAGTCTTCAACTTCTGCTCTCTGCAACAGTCCTTCCTCACCCCCGTCTCTAAAATCTGCTCGCTGCAACAGTACTTTTTCACCGAAGTCACCAAACTCTGCTCTCTGTAACAGTCCTTCTGCACCTCAGACTCCAACCTCTGCTCTCTGTAACCGTCCTTCTGCGCCCCAATCTTGAACCTCTGCTCTCTGCAACAGTCTTTCTGAACCTCAGTGTCCAAACTCTGCTCTCTGTAAGATCCTTCTGAAACCCAGTCTCCAACATATGCTTTCTGCAATGGTCCTTCAGCACCAGAGTCTCCAACCTCTGTTCTCTACAACATTTATTGTGCACCCCAGTCTTTAAACTCTGCTCTCTGTAACAGTCCTTCTGTACTGCAGTCTCCAACCTCTGTTCTCTGTAAGGGACCTTCTTCACCCCATGTCCAACGTCTGCTTTCTGTATCAGTCTTTCTGCAACCCAGTCTTCAAACTCTGCTTTTTGTATTCGTCATTGTGCACGCCAGGCTTAAACCTCTGCTCTCTGTAACAGTGCTTCTGCACCCCAGTCTCCATCCTCTGCTCTCTGCAACATTCCTTCTGCACCCCAGTCTCCAAACACTGCACTCTGCAACAGTCTTTCTGCACCTCAGTCTCCAAACTCTGCTCTCTGTAACAGTCCATCTGCACATCAGTCTCCAACCTCTGTTCTCTGTAAGAGGCCTTTTGCACCCAGTCTACAAACTCTCCTATTTGTAACAGGCCTTCTGCACCCAAGTCTCTAAACTCTGCTCTCTTTAACGGTCCTTCTGCACCCCAGTCTCCAACCTCTGCTCTCAGTATCAGTCCTGAACCCCAGTTCCAAACACTGCCCTCTGTAACAATTTTTCTACACATCAGTCTTCAACAACTGCTATCTGCAAGAGTCCTCCTCAGCCAAGGCTTTAACCTCTGCTCTCTAGAACAGTCCTTCTATGCCTCAGTCTCCATAATCTACTCTCTGCAACGATCCTTCTGCACCCCAGTCTCGAACGTCTGCTCTCTGCAAAATTCCTTCTGCACTCCAGTCTCCAAACTTTCTTCTCTGTAAGATCCTTCTGAACCCCAGTTTCCAAACGCTGCTCTCTGTAACATTCCTTCTACACCCCAGTCTACAACCTGTTCTCTACAACAGTTTTTCTGTACCGCAGTCTTCAACCTCTGTTCTCCATAAGATTCCTTCTGCACCCCAGTCTCCAACCTCTGCTTTCTGTATCAGTCTTTCTTCACCACAGTCTTTAAACTCTGCTCTGTGTAACAGTCCTTTTTCACCTCACTCTGCAACCTCTGCTCTCTACAACAGTCCTTCTGAAACCCAGTCTAAAAACTCTTCTCTCTGCAAAGGTCCTTCAACACCTTACTCTCCAAAATATGCTCTCTGTAACAGTCCTTTTCTAATGCAATCTCAAACCTCTGCTCTCTGTAACAGTACTTCTGTACTGCAGTCTCTAACCTCTGCTCTCTGTAATGGCCCTTCTGCACCCCAGTCTCCAAACTCTCCTTTCTGTATCAGTCCTTCTGCACCCTGGTCTCGAACCTCTGCTCTCTGTAAAAGTCCCTCTGCACCTCAGACTCCAACCTCTGCTCTCTGCAACAGTACTTCTGCACCCCAATCTCCAACCTCTGCTTTCTGTAATGGTAATTCTGCACCCAAGTCTCCAACCTCTGTTCTCTACAACACTTATTCTTTACCCCAGTCTCCAACCTCTGCTCTCTGTAACAGTCTTTCTGTACCGCAGTCTCCAACCTCTGTTCTCTGTTAGGGTCCTTCTGAAGCCCAGTCTCCAAACTGTGCTTTCTGTATCAGTCCTTCTGCTCAAATTCTCCAAACCCTACTCTCTGTAACAGTCCTTCTGTACCTCAGTCTGCAACCTCTGCTCTCTGCAATAGTCCTTCTTCACCCCAGTCTGAAATTTCTGCTCTCTTCAACAGTCCATCTGCACCCCAGTCTCCAACATCTGCTCTCTGCAACAGTCCTTCTCCACCTGTCTCCAACCTCTGCTCTCTGCAACAGTCCTTCTCCACCGGGGTCACCAACGTCTGCTTTCTGTATCAATCTTTCTGCACCCCAGTCTCCAACGTCTTCTCTCTGTAACAGTCCTTCTGCACCTCAGTCACTTACCTCTACTCTCTGCAGCAGTCCTTCTGGAAGCCATTCTCAAACTTCTACTCTCTGAAACAGTCCCTGTACACCCCAGTCTTTCACATCTGCTCTCTGTAACAGTCTTTCTGCACCTCAGTCTGAAAACTCTGCTCTCTGCAACGATCTTTCTGCACCTCAGTCTCCAACTTCTGCTCTCTGCAACAGTCCTTCTGAATCCCAGTGTCCAACCTCTGTTCTAAGCAAAAGTCTTTGTACACCCCAGGCTCAAAACTCTGCTCTCTGTAACAGTTCTTCTGTACTGCAGTCTCCAACCTCTGCTGTCTCTAATGCTCCTTCGCAGCAGAGACTCCAAACTCTACTTTCCATATCAGTTCTTCTACACCCAAGTCTCCAAACTCTGCTCTCTGTAACAGTCCTTCTTCACCTCAGTCTCCAACATCTGCTCTCTTCAACAGTCCTTATGCACCCCAGTCTCCAACCTCTTCTTTCTGCAACAGTCCTTCTACACCCCAGTCTCTAAACACTGGTCTCTGAAACGAACCTTCTGCACCCCAGTCTCCAACCTCTGCACTCTGCGACAGTCCTTCTTCATTCCAGTCTAAAAACAGTGCTCTCTGCAACTGTCCTGCTGCACCCCAGTCTCCAACCTCTGCTCTCTGTAGCGATCCTTCTGCACCTCAGTCTTCAACCTCTGCTCTCTGCATCGATCCTTCTTCATCACAGTCTCCAAATTCTGCTCTCTGCAACACTCTTTCTGCACCCCAGTCTCCAAGCTCTGCTCTCTGTAACAGTTCTTCTGAACCCAAATCTCCAAACTCTGCATTCTGTAAAACTCCTTCTGCACCACAGTCTCCTTACTCTGCTCTCTGTAAGAATCCTTTTGCACCCCAGTTTCCAACCTCTCCTCTCTGTAAAAGTCATTCTCCAACACAGTCTCGAAGTTCTGCAATTTGTATCGGTCCTTCTGCACCTCAGTCTCCAACCTCTGTTCTCTGTAACACTCCTTCTGCACCCCAGTCTTCAACATCTGCTCTCTGCAACGATTGTTCTTCTTCCCAGGTTTCAACCTCTGCTCTCTGCAACGGTTTCTGCACCACAGTTTCTAACCTCTGCTCTCTGCAACAGTCCTTTTGCACCCCAGTCTCCAACCTCTGCTCCAGGTAACAGTTCTACTGCACCCCAATCTCCAAACTCTGCTCTCTGTAACACTCCTTCTTCTCCCCATTCTCCACACTCTGATCTCTGTAACAATCCTTCTGGAACCCAGTTTCCAACCTTTGCTCTCTGAAACAGTCCTTCTGAAACTCAGTCTCCAAAATGCTCTCTGTAAGATCCTTCTGAAACCCTGTCTCAAAACTGTGCTATCTGTAACAGTGCGTCTGCACTCCAGTCCCCAAACTCTGCTCTCTGTAACAGGATTTCTGCACCCCACTCTCCAAACTCTGCACTCTATATATAAGGCCTTCTGAAACCCAGTCTCTAACCTCTTCTATCTACAACGATCCTTCTTCACCTCAGTCTCCAACCTCTGCTCTCTGCAAAATTTCTCCTGCACCCCAGTCTCCAACCTCTATTCTCTGCATCAGTCCTTCTGCACCCAAGTCTCCAAACTCTGCTCTCTGTAACAGTCCTTCTGTACTGCAGTCTCCAAACTCTGCTCTCTGTAACAGTCCTTTTGTACCCCAGTCTCCAATGTCTGCTTTCTGTATCAGTTCTTCTGCACCCCAGTCTCCAAACTGTGCTCTCTGTAACTGTCTTTCTGCATCCCAGTCTTCAACCTCTGCTCTCTGTAGTGATCCTTCTGCACCTCAGTCTCCAACCTCGGCTCTCTGCAAGAATCCTTCTGCACCTAAGTCTCAAACCTCTGTTCTCTGCAATGATCCTTCTACACACCAGTCTCCAAGCTCTGTTCTCTTTAACAGTCCTTCTGAACATAAGTGTCAAAACTCTGCTCTCTTTAACAATCCTTCTGCATCTCAGTCTCCAACCTCTGCTCTCTGTAACGATCTTTCTGCACCACAGTCTCCAAACTCTGCTCTCTGTAACAGACCTTCTGCACCTCAGTCTCCAACCTCTGTTCTCTTTAACAGTTCTTCTGTACACCAATCTACAAACTCTGCTCTCTGTTACACTCCTTCTGCACACCAGTCTCCATCCTCTTCTCTTTGTAAGAATCCTTCTGCACCCCAGTCTCCAACCGCTCCTCTCTATAACAGTCCTTCTGCACCTCAGTCTCCAATATCTGCTCTCTGAAATGATCCTTCAGCACCTCAGTCTCCAACCGCTGCTCTCTGTAAAAGGCTGGCTGAACCCCATTCTCCCACATATGCTCTCTGGATTAGTTCTTTTGGACACCACTATCCTTCCTCTGCTCTCTATAACAATCCTTCTGCACCTGAATCTCCAACCTCTGCTCTCTGAAAATGTTCGTCTGCATCCCAGTCTCCAAACTCTGTTCTCTGCATCAGTCCTTCTGCACCCCAGTATCCAACCTCTGCTCTCTGTAACAGTCCTTCTGTAACGCAGTTTCAAAACTCTGCTCTCTGTAACGGTCCTTCTGCACCCCAGTCTCCAACGTCAGCTTTCTGTATCAGTTCTTCTGCACCCCAATCTCCAATCTGTGCTCTCCGCAACAGTCCTTCTACACCCCAGTGTCCAGTCTCTGATCTCTGCAATAGTCCCTCTGCAACCCAGTCTCCAACATCTGCTCTCTGCAACGGTCCTTCTGCACCTCAGTCTTCAACCTATGCTCTCTGCAACGGTCCTTCTGCACCTCAGTCTCCAAAAACTACTCTCTGTAAATGTACTTCTGAACCCCTTCTTCAAACTCTGATCTCTGTAATAGGCCTTCTGCACCCCAGTCTCCAACCTCTGTTCTCTATAACAATCCTTCTGCACCCCAGTCTCAAAATTTTGCTCTCTAAAATGATCCTTATGCACCCCAGTCCCAAATCTCTTCTCTTTGCAAAAGTCCTTCTGAACCCCAGTCTCCAACATGTGCTCTCTGCAAAAGTCCTTCTGCACCTCAGTGTGAAAACTCTGTTCTCTACAACGATCCTTCTGCACCCCAGTCTCCAACCTCCGCTCTTTGTAACAGTCCTGATGCACATCGGTATACAAATCTGCTCTCTGTAAGATTTTTGTGCAAACTTGTCTAAAAACTCTGCTCTCTGTAAGAGTTCTACTGCACCCAGTCTCCAACCTCTGCTCTCTGCAAGGATCCTTCTACACCTCATTCTCGAAACTCTACTATCTGTAACAGTCCTTCTGCCCCCCAGTCTCAAAACTCTGCTGTCTGCAATGATCTTTCTGTACACCAGTTTTTAACATCTGCTCTCTGCAACAGTCCTTTTGCACCCCAGTCTCCAACCTCTGCTCTCTGCAACGATCCCATAGGACCCCAGTCTAAAAACTCTGCTCTCTGCATCAATCCTTTTGCTCCCCAGTTTCCAACCTCTGATCTCTGCAAAAGTCCTTCTGCACCCCAGTCTCCAACATCTGCTCCCTGCAATAGTCTTTCTTCACCTCAGTCTTACAACTCTGCTCTCTGCAACGATCCTGTTGCACCCCAGTCTCCAACCACTTTTCTCTAAAACAGTTATTCTGCACCCCAGTATCCAACCTCTACTCTCTGAAACAGTCCTTCTGTACCAGAGTCTCCAATCTTTGTTCTTTGTAAGGGTACTTATGCACCCCAGTATCCAACCTCTGCTTTCTTTATCTGTTGTTTTTCACCACAGTCTCCAAACTCTGCCCACTGTAACAGTCTTTCTGAAACTCATTCTGCAAACTCTGCTCTCTGCAACAGTAATTCTAAACTCCAGTCTTTATCCTCTGCTCTCTCCAACAGTCCTTTTGAACCACAGACTCCAACATCTTCTCTCTAAAATAGTTCTTCTCCACACCAGTCTCAAACCTCTGCTCTCTATAAAAGTCCTTCTGTACTGCAGTCTCCATAATCTGCTCTCTGTAAGATCCTTCTGCAACCCAGTCTGTAAACTCTGCCATCTGTAACAGACCTTCTGCACACCTTCTCCAACCTCTGTTCTGTGTAACAGTCCTCGTGTAGTGCAGTCTCCAAAATCTGCTCTCTTTAACGGTCCTTCTGTACCCCAGTCTCCAACCTCTGCTTTCTGTATCAGTACTTCTGCACCCCATTCTCCAACCTCTGCTCTCGGTAACAGTCCTTCTTCACCTCAGTCTCCAAACTCTGGTCTCTGCCACAGACCTCCTGCACCAACTTCTCAAACCTCTACTCTCTGCAACACTCCTTCTGCATCTCAGTCTCTAAACTCTGCTTTCTGTAACATTCCTTCTTTACCGCAGTCTCAAAACTCTGCTCTCTGTAATAGTCTTTTTAAAGCCCAGTCTCCAACGTAAGCTTTCTCTATCAGTTACTCTGCACCCCAGTCTCCAAACTCTGCTCTCAGTAACAGTCCTTCTGCACCCCAAACTCCAACTTCTGCTCTCTGCAACATTTCTTTTGCACCTCAGTCTCCATTTGTGCTCTCTGTAACTGTCCTTCTGCACCCCAGTCTCCACCCACTGATCTTTGTAACAATCCTTCTGGACCTCAGTCTCCAACCTCTGCTCTCTACAACAGTCCTTCTGCTCTTAAGTCTCCAAACTCTACTCTCTGTAAAAGTCCTTCTGTACCTCGGTCTCCAACATTTGCTCTTTGTAAGATTCTTATGAACCCAGTCTCCAAACTCTGCCCTCTGTAACAGTCCTTCTGCACCCTTTCTCCAAACTCTGTTCTGTGTAACAGTCCTTTTGCACGCCAGTCTCAATACTCTGCTCTCTACAACGATCATTCTGCACCCCAGTCTCCATCCTCAGCTCTCTACAAAAGTCCTTCTCTACTCCAGTCTCCAAACTGCTTTTTGTAACACTCCTCCTGTATAGCAGTCTCCAAAATCTGCTCTCTGTAACGGTCCTTGTGCACCCCAATCTCCAACCTCTGCTTTCCGTAACAGTCCTTCTGCAACTCAGTCTAAAAACTCTGCTCTCTTCAACAGTCCTTCTGCACCTCAGTCTGAAAACTATGTTCTCTGCAACGATCTTTGTGGACCCCAGTCTCCCAACTCTGCTTTTTGTAACAGTCCTACTGCACCTCAGTCTCCAAAATATACTCTCTGTAACAGTGCTTCTGAACCCCAGACTCCAACCTCTGATCTGTGTAAGATCCTTCTGAACCCCAGTTTCAAAATCTGCTCTCTGTAACATTCCTAATCCTCCCCAGACTCCAACCTCTACTCTCTGTAACAGTCCTTCTGCTCCCCAGTCTCCAACCTCTGCTCTCTGTACCTGTCCTTCTGTACCTCAGTCCCAAACCTCTGCTCTCTATAACGGTCGTTCTGCACCCCAGTCTTCAACCTTTTTTTTCTATATTATTTCTTCTGCACCACAGTTTCCAATCTCTGCTCCCTGCAACATTCCTTTTGCACCTCAGTCTCCATCCTCTGCTCTCTGCAATAGTTCTTTTGCACCCCAGTCTCCAACCTCTGCTCTCTGCAACAGTTCATCTGCACACCAGTATGCAAGGTCTGCACTCTGAAACAGTCCTTCTCCACACCAGTCTCCAACCTCTCCTCTCTGTAACAGTCCTCCTGTAGTGCGGTCTCCAAAATCTGCACTCTGTAACGGTCCTTCTGCTCCCCAGTCTTCAACCTCTGCTTTCTGTATCAGTCCTTCTGCACCAAAGTCTCAAACCTCTGTATCTGCAACAATCCTTCTACAGCGCAGTCTTTAAACTCTGCAATCTGCAACAGTCCTTCTGCACCCCAGGCTCAAACCTCTGCTCTCTGTAACAATCCTTCTGCAAGTAAGTCTCAAAACTCTGCTCTCTACATCGGTGCTTCTGAACCTCGGTTTCTAACCTCTACTCTCTGTAACAGTCGTTCTGAAGCTCAGTATCCAACATCTGCTCTCTCTAAGATCCTTCTGCAACCCAGTCTGTAAACTCTGCCCTCTGTAACAGTCCTTCTGCACCCCTTCTCCAACCTCTGTTCTCTGTAACAATCTTTCTGGACGCTGGTCTCAAACCCCTGCTTGCTAAAACGATCCTTCTGCACCCCAGTCTCCAACCACTGCTCTCTCAAACAGTCCTTCTGCACCACGGTCTCCAATATCTGCTCTCTGCAACAGTCCTTCTGCACCTCAGTCTGAAAACTCTGTTCTCTGCAACGATCCTTCTTCACCCCAGTCTCCAACCTCTGTTCTCTGTAACAGTCCTGCTGTACCACAGTCTCTAAGCTCTGCTCTCTGTAAGATCCGTCTGCAACCCTGTCTCCAAACTCTGCTGTCTGTAATAATCCTTCTGCACACCAGTCTCCAACCTCTGTTCTTTGTAACAGGCCTTTTGCACCCCATTCTTCAACCTCTGCTCTCTGCAACAGTCCTTCTGCACCTGAGTATCCAAACTCTGCTTTCTGTATCAGTCCATCTGCACCCCAATCTCCAACCTCTGCTCTCTGTAACAGTACTTCTGCATCTCAGTCTACAAACTCTGCTTTTTCTACAACAGTCCTTCTGCAACCCAGTCTCCAACATCTGCTCTCCGCAACAGTCCTTCTGAACCAAAGTCTCCAAACTCTGCCTCTGTAACAGTCTTACTGCAACACAGTCTTCAACCTCTACTCTCTGCAACAGTTTGTCTTCACCCAAATCTCAAACCTGTGCTCTCCGCAACAGCCCTGCTACACCCCATGTCCAGAATCTGCTCTCTACAGCAGTCGCTCTGAGACCAAGTCTCCAACGTCTGCTCTCTGTAACAATCCTTCTGCACCTCAGTCTCCAACCTCTGCTCTCTGCAACGGTCCTTCTGCATTTCGGTCTCTACTCTTTGTAAAAGTACTTCTGCACCCCTTCTCCAAACTCTTCTCTCCGTAACAGGGCTTCTGCACTCCAGTCTCCGAACTCTGTTCTTTATAACGACCCTCTGCACCACAGTCTCCAACCTCTGCTCTCTTTACCAGTTCTTCAGCACCCCAGTCTCCAAACTCTGCTCTCTGTAACAGTCTTTCTGCAACTCAGTCTCTAACCTCTGCTCTCTGCAACAGTCCTCCTGCACTCCAGTCTCCAACCTTTGCTCTCTGCAACAATAGTTCTGCACCGCAGGCTCCAACATGTGCTCTCTGCAAAAGTCCTTTTTCACCTCAGTCTGAAAACTCTTTTCTCTGCAACGATCCTTTTGCACCCTAGTCTCCAACCTCTGCTCTCTGTAACAGTCCTACTGCATCTTGGTCTACAACCTCTGCTCTTTGTAAGATCCTTGTGCTACCTTGTCTAAAAACTCTGCGCTCTGTAACAGTTTTACTGCACCCAAGTCTCTGACCTCTGCTCTCTGTAACAGGCCTTTTGCACGCCAATCTCCAACCACTACTCTCTGTAACAGTTTTTTGCACCTCTTTCTCCAACCTCTACTCTCTGCAACAGTCCTTTTGCACCTCAGTCTCCAATCTCTGCTTTAAGCAATGATTCATCTGCACCTCAGTCTCAAAACTCTACTCTCTGTAACAGTCCATCTGCTCCCCAGTCTCTAACTTCTGCTGTCTGCAAAGATCCTTCTTCACCCCAGTCTGCAACGTCTGCTCTCTGCAACAGACCTTCTGAAACCCAGACTCCAACCTCTGCTCTCTGCAACAATCATTCTGCACCCCAGTCTCCAACATCTGCTCTATGCAACAGTCCTTCTGCACCCCTGTCTCCAACCTCTGCTCTGTGTAATATCCTTCTGCACCAAAGTTTCAAAACTCTGCTCCAAGTAACATTCCTCCTCTACCCCAGTCTCCAACCTCTCCTTTCTGCAGCGGTACTGCTGCACCTGAGTATCCAACCTGTGTTCTCAGTAACAGTCCTTCTTCTCCCCATCCCCAACCTCTTCTCTATAACAGTCCTTCTGCACCTCAGTCTCCAACTTCTGCTCTCTGCAACAGTACTTCTGCACCCCTGTCTCCAAACTCTGCTCTCTGTAAGATCCTTCTGAACCCTAGTCTCCAAACTCTGCTCTCTGTAACAGTCCTTCTACACCTCAGTCTCCAACATGTGCTCTCTGCAACAGTAGTTCTACACCCGATTCTCTAACCTCTGTTCTCTGCAACAGTTTTTCTGAACCACAGTTTCCAACATCTGCTCTCTGAAACAGTCCTTCTGTACCCTAGTCTCTAACGTATACTCACTGTAACAGTCCTTCTGTACTGCAGTCTCCAAACTCTGCTCTTTCTAAAGGTCCTTCTGCACCACAGTCTCCGATCTCTGCTCTCTGTATCAGTACTTCTGCACCCCAGTCTCCAACCTCTGCTCTCTGTAGCATTCCCTCTGCACCTCAGTCTCCAAACTCTGCTCTCTGCGACAGTTGTTCTGCACCCCAGTCTCCAACCTCTTCTCTCTGCAACAGTTCTTCTGCACCCCAGTCTCCAATATATGCACTCTGAAATAGTCTTTTTCAACCCCAGTCTCCAACCTCTGCTCTCTGTAACAGGCCTCCTGTACTGCGGTCTTTAAAGTCTGCTCTCTGTAATTTCCCTTCTTCACCACAGTCTCCAAACTCTTCTTTCTCTAGCAGTCCTTCTGCACCCCAGTCTCCAACCAGTGATTTCTTTCACAGTCCTTCTGCATCTCAGGCTCCAAACTCTGCTCTCTGCAACATTTCTTCTGTACCCAAGTCTCCAAACACTGCTCCCTCCAACAGTCCTTCTACACCACAGTCTCCAACTCTGCTTTCTGCAACAGTCTTTCTCCACCCCAGTCTCCAAAATCTGCTCTCTGTAACAATCCTTCTGTTCCCCAGTCTCCAACCTCTGTTCTCTGTAACAGTCCATCTGCACCCCAGGCTCAAACCTCTGCTCTCTACAACGATCCTTCTTCACCCCAGTCTCCAACGTCTGCTCTCTCCAATAGTCCTTCTGCACCCAAGTCTCCAACAACTGCTCTCTGTATGATCCTTAAGCAGCTCAGTATCCGACCTCTGCTCTCTGTAACAGTCCTTCTACACCCCATGCTCAAACATCTTCTCTCTTTTAGAGTTTTTCTATACAGCAGTCTCCAAACTCTGGTCTCTGTAACGGTCTTTCTGCACCCCAATTTCCAACCTCTGCTTTCTGTAACAGTCTTTCTGCACGTCAATTTCAAAACTCGGCTCTCTGTAGCAGGCCTTAAGCACCCCAGTCTTAAAAATCTACTCTCTCCAATGATTTATCTGCACCCCAGTCTCCAACCTCTGATCTCTGCAACAGTCCTTCTGAACCTCAGTTTCCAAATTCTGCTCTCTGTAAAATCCATCTGAACCCCAGTCTCCAACGTCTGCTCTTTGCAACAGTCCTGCTGCACAACAGTCTCCAACCTCTGACTTCTTTACCAGTCCTCTCTGTAACAGTCCTTCTACACCTCAGACTCCAAACTCTGCTCTCTGTAAGACCTTTCTGCAGCCCAGTCTTTAAACTCTGCACTCTGTAACAGTCGTTCTGAACAACAGTCTTTAAACTCTGCTCTCTGTAACAGGACTTCTGCACCCCAGTCTCCAACCTCTTCTCTCTGCAACAATTCTTCTCCACCCCAGTCTCCAACATCTGCTCTCATCAACAGTCCTTTGCACCCCAGTCTCCAAACTCTGATCTCTATAAGATCCATCTGAACCCCAGTCTCCAACCTCTGCTCTCTGTAACTGTCCTTCTTCACCCCAGTCATCAAACTCTGCTCTCTGTAACACTTCTACTGCAACTCAGTCTCCATCTTCTGCTCTATGTAACAGTCCTTCTGCACCCCAATCTCCAACATCTGCTCTCTGCAACAGTACTTCTGCACCCCAGTCTCCAAACTCTGCTCTCTGCAACGATCCTTCTGGACCCCAGTCTCCAACGTCTGCTCTCTGCAAAAGTCTTTCTGCACCACAGTCTCCAACCTCTGCTTACTGTAATATCCTTCTGCACTCCAGTTTCCAGACTCTGCTCTTTGTAACTTTATTTCTCCACCCCAGTCTGCAACCTCTTTCCTCTAAAACAGTACTTCTGCTCCCCAGATTCCAAGATCTGCTCTCTGTAACAGTCCTTCTGTACCGCAGTCTACAACCTGTGCTCTTTGTAAAGGTCCTTCCACACCACAGTCTCCAACCTCTGCTCTCTGTATCAGTCTGTCTGAACCCAAGTCTCTAACCTCTGTTCTCTGTATCTATCCGTGTGCACCTCAGTCTCCAACTTGTGCTCTATCTAAGAAACCTTCTGCACCCAAGTCTCCAACCTCTGCTCTTGGTAACAGTCCTTCTGCACCCCAATTTCCAAACTCTGCTTCCTGTAACAGTACTTCTGAACCTGAGTCTCAAAACTCTTCTCTGTGTAACAGTCCTTCTACACCTCAGTCTCCACGTCTGCTCTTTGTAACCGTCCTTCTGGAACTCAGTCTGAAACCTCTGCTCTCTGCATGATTCTTCTGCACCCCAGTCTCAAACCACTGCTCTCTGTAACAGTCTACCTGCACCCCAGTCTCCAAACTCTGCTCTCTGTAAGATCCTTTAGCAACCCAGTCTCCAAAATCTGTTCTCTATAACAGTCTTTCTGCACCCCATTCTCGAACATCTGCTCTCTGCAACAGTCCTTCTGAACCTCAGTCTGAAAACTCTGCTCTCTGAAACCACACTTCTGCACTCCAGTCTCCTAATTCTGCTCTCTGTAACAGTCCTTCTGCACCTAATTCTCCCAACTCTGCTCTCTTTAATATCCTTCTACAACCCAGTCTTTAAACTCTGCACTCTGTAACAGTCCATCTACACCTCAGTCTTCAAAATCTACTCTCTGTAACAGTCTTTCTGCACCCCAGTCTCCAAAATCTGCTCTCTGTAACAGTTTTTCGGCACCCCACTCTTCACACTCTTCTCTCTGCAATGATCCTGTTACACCCATGTCTCCAAACTCTGCTCTCTGCAACAGTTCTTCTGCACCCCAGTCTCCAACATCTGCTCTCTGCAACAGTTTTTTTAAACCTCATCCTAAAAATTCAGCTCTCTGCAATGATCCTTGTTGACCAAAGTCTACAACCTCTGCTGTCTCTGACAGTCCTTCTGCCACCAAGTCTCCAAACGCTGCTCTATGTTACAGGCCTTCTGCTCCCCAGTCTCCAAGCTCTGCTTTGTGTAACAGGTCTTTTGCACCTCAGTCTCCAACCTTTTCTCTCTGCAACGATCTTTCTGCACCCCATTCTCCAACCTCTGCTCTCTGCAACAGTCCTATTGCACCCCAGTCTTCTACCTCTGCTCTCTGTAAGATAATTCTGCACACCTGTCTCCAAACTCTGCTCTCTTTAACAGTACTTCAGCACCCCAGTCTCCAAACTCTACTCTCTGTAACAGTCTTTCTGCACCTCAGTCTCCAACCTTTGCTCTCTGCAACAGTCCTTCTGCACTCCAGTCTCCAACCTCTGCTCTCTGCAACAGTCCTTCTGCACCCCAGTCTCAAAACTCTGCTCTTTGCTACTATCCTTCTGGACCCCAGTCTTTAACCTCTCCTCTCTGTAACAGTCCTTCTGAACCACAGTCTCCAAACTCTGCTCTCTGTAACATTCCTTCTCCAACCCAGTCTTTAACCTCTGCTTTCTGCAAGCCTCCTGTGGCACCCCAGACTCCAACCTCTGTACTCTGCAAAAGTCCTTCTGCTCCCCAGACACCAACATCTGCTCTCCGTAACAGGTGTTCTGCACCCCAGTCTTCAAACTCTGATTTCTGTATCAGTCCTTCTGAACCTCAGTCTCAAACCTCTGCTCTCTGTATTTATCCTTCTGCACCTCAGTCTCCAACCTATGATCTCAGTAACAGTTTTGCTATACCACAGTCTCCAAACTCTGGTCTCAGTTAGTGTCCTTCTGCACCCCAATTTCCAACCTCTGCTTTCTGTAACAGTCCTTCTGCACCTCAGTCTCCAAACTCTGCTCTTTATAACAGTCTTTCTACACGTCAGTCTCCAACCTCTGCTCTCTGTAACAGTCCATCTGCACCTCAGTCTCAAAACTCTGCTCTCTGTAAGATTTTTCAGCAACCCAGACTCCAAACTCTGTTCTCTATAACAGTTTTTCTGCATCCCAGTCTCCAACCTCTCCTCTCTGTAACAGGCCTTATGCACGCCAGTCTCCAAACTCTTCTCTCTGTAGCAGGCCTTCTGCACCCCAGTCTTCAAAATCTGCTCTCTGCAACGATCCTTCTGCACCCCAGTCTCCAACATCTGCTCTGTACAATGATCCTACTGCAACCCAGTCTCCTACATCTGATCTCTGCAACAGTCCTTCTGCACCTCAGTCTCCAAATTCTGCTCTCTGTAAGATCCTTACGCACCCCAGTATCCAACCTCTGCTCTCTGTAATAGTCTTTCTGCTTCTGAGGCTCCAACCTCTGCTCTCTGTAACAGGACTTCCGCACGTCAGTCTCCAACGTCTGCTCTCTGCAACAGTCTTTCTGCACCCCAGTCTCCAAACTCTGCTTTCCACAACAGTCCTTCTGCACCCTAGTTACCAACATCTGCTCTCTGCAACGACCCTTCTGCACCCCAGTCTCCTACCTCTGCTCTCTGTAACAGTCCTTCTACACCTCAGTCTCCCAACTCTGCTATCTGTAAGATCCTTCTGACACCCAGTCTTTAAACTCTGCACTCTGTAACAGTCCTTTTGCACCCCAGTCTCCAAACTCTGCTCTCTGTAACAGTCCTTCTGCACCCCAATCTCCAACCTTTGCTCTCTGCAATGATCCTACTGCACCCCAGTCTCCAACCTCTGATCTCTA
This sequence comes from Ictidomys tridecemlineatus, assembly GCF_052094955.1. Lineage (NCBI taxonomy): Eukaryota > Metazoa > Chordata > Mammalia > Rodentia > Sciuridae > Ictidomys > Ictidomys tridecemlineatus. The sequence continues at coordinate 129,050 of NW_027524612.1, forward strand.
CAAGAGTCCTTCTGCACCTCAGTCTCCAACTTCTGCTCTCTGTAAGATCCTTCTGCACACCTGTATCTAAGCTCTGCTTTTTTCAACGATCCTTCTGCACCCCATTCTCCAACATCTACTCTATGTATCAGGACTTCTGCACCTCAGTCTTTAATCACTGCTCTCTGCAACAGTCCTTCTGCACCACAGTCTCCAAACTCTGGTCTCTGTAATATCCTTCTGCACTCCAGATTCTAAACTCTTTTCTCTATAACATTCCTTCCCTTCCCCAGTCTTTATCCTCTGCTTTGTGAAAGTGTCCTGCGGCAACGCAATCTCCAACCTCTTTCCTCTGCAAAAGTCCTTCTGTACCTCAGTCTCCAACCACTGTTCTCCCTAACGGGCATTCTGCACCCCAGTCTCCAAATACTGCTTTCTTTATCAGTCCTTCTGAACCTCAGTCTCAAACCTCTGCTCTCTGTATCTATCCTTCTGCACCTCAGTCTCCAACCTGTGCTCTCTGTAAAATTTCTCCTGCACCCCAGTCTCCAACCTTTGCTCTCTGTAACAGTTTTTATATACCGCAGTATCCAAACTCTGGTCTCTGTAACGGTCCTCCTGCACCCCAATTTCCAACCTCTACTTTCTGTCCTTTTGCACATCAGTCTGATACCTCTGCTCTCTACACGATCCTTCTGCACTCCAGTTTCAAAAAATTGTTCTATGTAACAGTCCACCTGCACATCAGTCTCCACCCTGTCCTCTCTATCACAGGCCTTCTGCATGCCAGTCTTCAAAGTCTTCTCTCTGTAGCAGGCCTTCTGCATCCAAGTCTCCAAAATCTTTTCTCTGCAACGATCCTTCTGCACCCCAGTCTCCAACCTCTGCTCTCTGCAATGATTCTAGTGCACCCAAGTCTCCAACCTCTGATCTCTGCAACAGTCCTTCTGCACCACAGTCTCCAAATTCTGCTCTCCGTAAGATTCTTCTGCACCCCTGTTTCCAACCTCTGCTCTCTGTAACAGTCCTTCTGCATCCAAGTCTCCAAACTCTGCTCTCTGTAGCAGGACTTCCAAACCTCAGTCTCTAAACTCTGCTCTCTGCAACAGTCCTTCTGCAGCATATTCTCCAACCTCTGCTCTCTACAACAGTCCTTCTGCACCCTAGTTACCAACATGTGCTCTCTGCAACGACCCTTCTGCACCCCAGTCTCTTACCTCTGCTCTCTGTAACAGTCCTTCTGTTCCTCAGTCTCTCAACTCTGCTCTCTGTAAGATCCTCCTGCAACCCAGTCTTTAAACTCTGCACTCTGTAACAGTCCTTCTGCACAACAGTCTACAACCTCTGCTCTCTGTAAAAGGCCTTCTGCACCCGAGTCTCCAACATCTACTCTCTGCAACAGTCCTTTTGCACCTTAGTCTCCAAACTCTGCTCTCTGTAAGATCCATCTGAACCCCAGTCTATAACCTCTGCTCTCTGTAACAGTCTTTCTGCACCCCAGTCTCCATCTCCGATCGCTGTAACAGTCCTTTTGCACCTCAGTCTCCAACCTCTGCTCTATTTAATAGTCCTTCTGCACCCCACCTTCTGAAATCTGCTCTCTGCAACAGTTTTTCTGAACCCCAATCTCCAACATATGTTCTCTGCAGCAGTCCTTCTGAACCCCAGTCTGTAAACTCTGCTCTTTGCAACGATTCTTCTGGACCCCTGTCTCCAACGTCTTCTCTCTGCAACAGTTCTTCTGCACCACAGTCTCCAACCTCTTCTCTCTTTAAGATCCTTCTGCACTCCAGTTTCCAAACTCTGCTCTATGTAACATTCCTTCTCCACCCCAGTCTTCAACCTTTGTCCTCTGCAAGAGTTTTCTGCTCCCCAGACTCAGAGATCTGCTCAATAAAACAGTCCTTCTGCACCTCAGTCTCCCACCTCTGCTCTATGTAAGATCCTTCTGCACTTCAGTTTCAAAACTCTGCTCTCTGTATCATTCCTTCTCTTCCACAGTCGACAACCTCTGTCCTCAGCAACATTCCTCTGCTCTCAAGACTCCGAAATCTGCTCTCTGTAACAGTCCTTCTGTACCACAGTCTCCAACCTCAGCTCATTGTAACGGTCCTTCTACATTCCAGTCTCCAACCTCTGCTTTCTGTAAAAGTCTGCCTGAACCCCAGTCTCCAATCTCTGTTCTCTGTATCTATCCTTCTGCACCTCAGTCTCCAACCTCTGTTCTATGTAAGAGACTTTCTGCACCCCAGTCTTCAACCTCTGCTCTCGGTATCAATCCTATATCGCAGTCTCCAAACTCTGCTCTCTTAACGGTCCTTCTGCACCCCAATTTCCAAACTCTGCTTCCTGTAACAGTCCTTCTGCACCTTAGTCTCCAAACTCTCCTCTTTGTAACAGTCCTTCAACACCTCAGTCTCCAACCTCTGCTCTCTGTAACAGTCCTTCTTCACCTCAGTCTGAAATCTCTTCTCTCTGCACGATCCTTCTGCACCCCAGTTTCAAACCACTGCTCTCTGTAACAGTCCACCTGCACCTCAGTCTCCAACCTCTGCTCTCTGTGTGATGCTTTAGCAACCCAGTCTCCAAACACTGCTCTCTATAACAGTCCTTCTGCACCCCAGTCTCCAAACTTTCCTCTCTGTAACAGGCCTTCTGAACGCCAGTCTCCAAACTCTGCTCTCTGCAACGATCCTTCTGAACCCCAGTCTCCAATCTCTGCTCTCTGTAATGATTTTACTGCACCCCAGTCTCTAACTTCTGATCCCTACAACAGTCCTTCTGCACCTCAGTCTAAATCCTCTGCTCTCTGCACGATCCTTCTGCACCCCAGTCTCCAACATCTACTCTATGTAACAGGATTTCTGCATCTCAGTCTCCAAACTCTTTTCTCTTTAACAGGCCTTCTGCAGGCCAGTCTCCAAACTCTACTCTCTGTAGCAGGCCTCGGCACCCCAGTTACCAAAATCTGCTCTCTGCAACGATCCCTCTGCACCCCAGTCTCCAACCTTCCTTTTTGCAATAATCCTAGTGCACCCCTGTATACAACCTCTGATTTCTGCAACAGTGCTTCTGCACCTCAGTCTCCAAATTCTGCTCTCTGTAAGATCTTTCTGTACCCCTGTATCCAACATCTGCTCTATGTAACAGTCCTTCTGCATCTGGGTCTCCAAACTCTGCATTCTGTTACAGGCCTTTCACACCTCAGTCTCAAACCTCTGCTCTCTGCAACAGTCCTCTGCATTCCAGTCTCCAACCTCTGCTCTCTACAACAGTCCTTCTGCAGCGCAGTCTCCAAATTCTGCTCTCTGCAACAGTTCTGCAACTCAGTCTGAAAACTCTGCTCTCTGAAACGACCCTGCTGCACCCCAGTCTTCTTCCTCTGCTATCTGTAACAGTCCTTCTACACCTCAGACTCCAAACTCTGCTCTCTGTAAGACCCTTCTGCAGCCCAGTCTTTAAACTCTGGACTCTGTAACAGTCGTTCTGAACAACAGTCTTTAAACTCTGCTCTCTGTAACAGGACTTCTGCACCCCAGTCTCCAACCTCTTCTAACTGCAACCATTCTTCTCAAACCCAGACTCCAACATCTGCTCTCATCAACAGTCCTTTGCACCCCAGTCTCCAAACTCTGCTCTCTATAAGATCCATCTGAACCCCAGTCTCCAACCTCTGCTCTCTGTAACTGTCCTTCTTCACCCCAGTCATCAAACTCTGCTCTCTGTAACACTTCTTCTGCACCTCAGTCTTCATCTTCTGCTCTATGTAACAGTCCTTCTGCACCCCAATCTCCAACATCTGCTCTCTGCAACAGTACTTCTGCACCCCAGTCTCCAAACTCTACTCTCTGCAACGATCCTTCTGGACCCCAGTCTCAGACATCTGCTCTCTGCAAAAGTTTTCTGCACCACAGTCTCCAAACTCTGCTTACTGTAATATCCTTCTGCACTTCAGTTTCCAGACTCTGCTTTTTGTAACTTTATTTCTCCACCCCAGTCTGCAACCTCTTTCCTCTAAAACAGTACTTCGGCTCCCCAGACTCCAAGATCTGCTCTCTGTAACAGTCCTTCTGTACCGCAGTCTCCAACCTGTGCTCTTTGTAAGGGTCCTTCACACCACATTCTCCAACCTCTGCTCTCTGTATCAGTCTGTCTGAACCCAAGTCTCTAACCTCTGTTCTCTGTATCTATCCGTGTGCACCTCAGTCTCCAACCTGTGCTCTATCTAAGAATCCTTCTGCACCCCAGTCTTCAACCTCTGCTCTCGGTAACAGTCCTTCTGCACCCCAGTTTCCAAACTCTGCTTCCTGTAACAGTCCTTCTGAACCTGAGTCTCAAAACTTTTCTCTGTGTAACATTCCTTCTACACCTCAGTCTTTACGTCTGCTCTTTGTAACCGTCCTTCTGGAACTCAGTCTGAAACCTCTGCTCTCTGCACGATTCTTCTGCACCCCACTCTCAAACCACTGCTCTCTGTAACAGTCTACCTGCACCCCAGTCTCCAAACTCTGCTCTCTGTAAGATCCTTTAGCAACCCAGTCTCCAAACTCTGTTCTCTATAACAGTCTCTCTGCACCCCATTCTCGAACATCTGCTCTCTGCAACAGTCCTTCTGAACCTCAGTCTGAAAACTCTGCTCTCTGAAACCACACTTCTGCACTCCAGTCTCCTAATTCTGCTCTCTGTAACAGTCCTTCTGCACCTAATTCTCCCAACTCCGCTTTCTTTAATATCCTTCTACAACCCAGTCTTTAAACTCTACACTCTGTAACAGTCCTTCTGCACCTCAGTCTTCAACATCTACTCTCTGTAACAGTCTTTCTGCACCCCAGTCTCCAAAATCTGCTCTCTGTAACAGTCTTTCGGCACCCCACTCTTCACACTCTTCTCTCTGCAATGATCCTGTTACACCCATGTCTCCAAACTCTGCTCTCTGCAACAGTTCTTCTGCACCCCAGTCTCCAACATCTGCTCTCTGCAACAGTTTTTTTAAACCTCATCCTAAAAACTCAGCTCTCTGCAATGATCCTTGTTGACCAAAGTCTACAACCTCTGCTGTCTCTGACAGTCCTTCTGCCACCCAGTCTCCAAACGCTGCTCTATGTTACAGGCCTTCTGCTCCCCAGTCTCCAAGCTCTGCTTTGTGTAACAGGACTTTTGCACCTCAGTCTCCAACCTTTTCTCTCTGCAACGATCTTTCTGCACCCATTCTCCAACCTCTGCTCTCTGCAACAGTCCTATTGCACCCCAGTCTTCTACCTCTGTTCTCTATAAGATAATTCTGCACACCTGTCTCCAAACTCTGCTCTCTTTAACAGTACTTCTGTACCACAGTCTCCAACCTCTATTCTCTGTAATGGTCCTTCTGCACCACAGTCTCTAAACTCTGCTTTCTGTATCCGTCGTTCTGCACCCTAGGCTTCAAACTCTGCTCTCTGTAACAGTATTTCCCGCAGTCTCCAACCTCTGGTATCTGCAACAGTCCTTCTGCACCCCAGTCTTGAAACACTGCAGTCTGCACACTACTTCTGTACTCAGTCTTCAACCTCTGCTCTCTTCAAAAGTTCTTCTGCACCTCAGTCTCCAAACACTGCTCTCTGTAACAGTTTTTCTGCACCTCAGTCTTCAACAACTGCTCTCTGCAACAGGCCTTCTGCACCCCATTCTCTAAAATCTGCTCTCTAGAACAGTCCTATACACCAGTCTCCATAATCTAGTCTCTACAACGATCTTTCTGCACCCCAGTCTCCAACGTCTGCTCTCTGCACCAATCATTCTGCACCCCAGTCTCCTAACTTTCCTCACTTTAAAATCCTCTGCTTCCTAGTCTCCAAACTCTACACTCAGTATCAGTCTTTTGCACCCCAGTCTTCAAACACTGCTTCGTGTAACAGTTTTTCTTCACCTCAGTCTTAAACAAATGCTCTCTGCAACAGTCCTTCTGCACCCCAGTCTCCAACCTCTGCTCTCTAGAACAGTCCTTCTATACCCAAGCCTCCCTAATCTATCCTCTGCAATGATCCTTCTGAACCCCAGTCTCCAACTTCTGTTCTCTGCAACAGTCCTTCTGCATCTCAGTCTCCAATCTCTGCTCTCTGTCAGAGGCCTTCTGCACTCCAGTCTCCAACCTCTTCTCTCTGTAACAGGCCTTCTGCACCCAAGTCTCCAAACTCTGCTCTCTGCAACAGTCCTTCTGAACCTCAGTCTCCAACCTCTGCTCTCTGTAAGGGTCCTTCGGCACCCGAGTCTCAACCTCTGCTTTCTGTATCAGTCCTTCTGAAACCCCAGTCTCCAACCTCTGCTCTCTGTAACAATCCTCCTGCACCTCAGTCTCCAATGTCTGCTCTCTGTAACGGTCCTTCTGCACCTCAGTCTCCAACCTCTTCTCTCTGTTACAGTGCTTCTGCACCTCAGTCTCCAACTTTTGCTCTCCTTAATATCTTTCTGCAACCCAGTATTCAAACTCTGCTCTCTGTACCAATCCTTCTGCACCCCAGTCTCCAAACTCTGCTGTCTGTAACAGGCCTTCTGCACCCCAGTCTCCAAACTCTGCTTTCTGTATCAGTCTTTCTGCAACCAAGTCTCCAACCTCTGGTCTCTGCAACGGTCTTTCTGCACCCCAGTCTTGAACCTCTGTTCTCTACAACACTTCTTCTGCACCACAGTCTCCAAACACTGCTCTTTGTAACAGACTATCTGTTCCTTAGTATCCAACCTCTGTTTCCTTTAAGGGTCCTTCTGTCCCTGAGTTTCCAACCTCTGCTTTCTGTATCAGTCCTTCTGCACCACAGTCTTCAAACCTCTGCTCTGTAACAGTCCTTCTTCAACACAATCTGCAACCTCTGCACTCTGCAATTGTCCTACTGCATTCCACTCTCCAACCTCTGCTCTCTACAACAGTCCTTCTACACCCCAGTCTCCAACCTATTCTCTCTGTAACAGTAATTTTGTACTGCAGTTTCCAAACTCTTCTCTCTGTAACGGACCTTCTGCACCCCACTCTCAAACCTCTGCTTTCTCTATCAGTCCTTCTGCACTCAGTCTCCAACCTGTGCTCTGTAACAGTCCTTCTGCACCTCAGGTTCTAACATCTGCTCTCTTCAACAGTTTCTGGAACCCCAAAATCCAACCTCTGCTCTCTGGAACAGTCCTACACCCAAGTCTCCAACCTCTGCACTCTGCAACAGTCCTTCTGCACCTCAGTCTTCAACCTCTTTTCTTTTCAAAGGTCTTTCTGCACCTCAGTCTTCAACATCTACTCTCTGTAAGAGTCCTTCTGCACTTCAGTCGCCAACCTCTGCTCTCTGAAAGATCCTTCTAAAAACCAGTCTCCAAACTCTGCTTTCTATAAAACTCCTTCTTCACCCCAGTCTCAAAATTCTTCTGTCTGTAACACTCCTTCAGCACCCCAGTCTGAACCCTATGTTCTCTGCAATGATCCTTCTACACCCAAGTCTCCAACCTCTGCATTCTGCAACAGTCCTTCTCCACCCCAGTCTCCAACTTCTGTCCTCTGCAACAATCCTTCTGCTCCCCAGTCTCCAAGCTCTGCTCTGTGTAGAAGGCCTTCTGCACCTCAGTATCCAACATCTTCTGTCTGCAACAATCGTTCTGCACCCCATTCTCCAACCTCTGCTCTCTGCATCAGTCCTATTGCACCCCAATCTCCAACCCCTGCTCTCTGTAAGATCCTTCTGCACACCTGTCTCAAACCTCTGCTCTCTTTAACAGTTTTTCTGTACAGCAGTCTTTAATCTCTATTCTATGTAAAAGTCTTTCAGAACCCCAGTCTCCAAACACTGCATTCTGCAACAGTCCTTCTGCACCCAGTCTCCAACCTCTGCTTTCATTATCCGTCCTTCGGCACCTCAGTCTCCAACCTATGCTCTCTGTAAAAGTTCTTCTGTACACCATTCTCCAACTTCTGCTCTCTGCAACAGTTTTTCTGAACAACAGTCTCCAACATCTCCTCTCTGAAATAGTCCTTGTGTTCCCTAGTCTACAACCTCACCTCTCTGCAACAGTCCTTCTGTACTGCAGTCTCCAACATCTGCTCTCTGCAGCAGTCCTTCTGAACCTCAGTCTCAAACCTCTGCTCTCTCTAAGATCCTTTTAAACCCAGTCTCAAAACTCTGATCTCTGTAAAAGTTTTTCTGCACCCCAGTCTCAGAACTATGTTCTCTGTAACAGGCCTTCTACACCCCAGTCTCCAACCTCTGCTCTCTGTAGCAGTTGTTCTGCACCCCAGTCTCCAACTTCTGCTCTCTGTAACAATCTTTCTGCACCCCAGTCTCCAAAATCTGCTCTCTGCAACAGTATTTATTCACCACAGTCTGAAAATTTTGCTCTCTGCAACAATTTTTCTGCACCACAGACTCCAACCTTTGCTCTCTGTAACAGTCTTTCTGCACCTCAGTCTCCAAACTCTCCTCTATGAAAGATCCTTCTGCAACACATTCTCCAAAATTTGCTCCCTGTAACAGTTTTTCTGCAACTCAGTCTCCAACCTCTGCTCTCTGTAAAAGTCCTTCTACACCTCAGTCTGAAACCTTTTCTATCTGCACGATCCCTCTGAACCCCAGTCTCCAACCACTGCTCTCTTTAACAGTCCTCCTTCACCTCAGTCTCCAAACTCTGCTCTCTGTATGATCCTTCTGCCACCCAGTATCCTAACTCATCTCTCTATAACAATCCTTCTGCACCCCAGTGTTCAAACTCTGCTGTCATTAACAGGTCTTCTTTACCTTACTCTCCAAACTCTGTTCCCTGTAACAGGCCTTCAGCACCCCAGTCTCCAACGTCTCCTCTCCTCAACAGTCTTTCTGTACCCTAGTCTCCAACCTCTGATCTCTGCAAAAGTCCTTCTGTACCCTAGTCTCCAACCTCTGCTCTCTGTAACAGTCCTTCTATACTGCAGTCTCAATCCTCTGCTTTCGTTAAGGTTCATTCTGAATCCAATTCTCCAACCTCTGCTTTCTGTATCAGTCCTTCTGCTCCCCAGTCTCCAACCTCTGCTATTTGTAACAGTCCTTCTGCATCTCAGTCTCAAACATCTTCTCTCTGTAACAGTCCTACTCTACCCCAGTCTCCAAACTCTGCTCTCTGGAACAGTTCTTCTACACCCCAGTCTTGAAGCTCTGCTCTGTGTAACAGTCCTTCTGCAACCCAGTGTCCAAACTCTGCTCTCTGCAACAGTCCTTCTGCATCCCAGTCTACAACATCTGCTCTCTGCAACGGTCCTTCTGCACCCCATTCTCCAAACTCTGTTGTCTGCAAGAGTCCTTCAGCACATTATATCCAACCTATACTCCCTACAAAAATCTTTCTGCACCCCAGTCTCCACCTTCGGCTCTCTGCAACAGTTCTTCTGCACCCCAGTCTCCAACATCTACTCTCTGAAGAAGTCCTTCTTCACCCCAGTCTCCAAACTCTGATCTCTGTAACAGTCCTTCTGTACCGCAGTCTCTAACTTCTGCTCTCTGTAAGATCTTTCTGCACCCCAGTCTCTATCGTCTGCTTTCTGTATCAGTCCTTCAGCACCACAGACTCCAAACTCTGCTCTCTCTTACAGTCCTTCTGCACCTCAGTCTCCAAACTCTGATCTCTGCAAAAGTCCTTCTGTACCCTAGTCTCCAACCTCTGCTCTCTGCAAGTCTTTCTGCACCTCAGTCTCCAAACTCTGCTCTCTGTAACAGTCCTTCTATACTGCAGTCTCAATCCTCTGCTCTCGTTAAGGTTCATTCTGAATCCAAGTCTCCAAACTTTAATTTCTGTATCAGTCCTTCTGCACCCCAGTCTCCAACCTCTGCTCTTTGTAACAGTCCTTCTGCATCTCAGTCTCAAACATCTTCTCTCTGTAACAGTCCTACTCTACCCCACTCTCCAAACTCTGCTCTCTGCAACAGTTCTTCACACCCCAGTCTTGAACCTCTGCTCTGTGTAACAGTCCTTCTGCAACCCAGTGTCCGAACTCTGCTCTCAGCAATGATCCTACTGCATTTCAGTCACCAACCTCTGCTCTCTGTAACAATCCTTCTGCACCTCAGACACCAAACTCTGCTCTACATAATATCCTTCTGCAACCCAGTGTCCAAACTCTGCTCTCTGTATCAGCTCTTCTGCACCCAGTCTCCAACCTCTGCTCTCTGTAACAGGCCTTCTGCAACCCAGTCTCCAAACTCTGCTCTCTGTATCAGTCCTTCTTCACCACAGTCTACAAACTCTCCTCTTTGTAACAGTCCTTCTGTACCTCAGTCTCCAAATTCTACTCTCTGCAACATTCTTTCTGCACAGAAGTCTCCAACCTCTGCTCTCTGCAACAGTCCTTCTACACACCAGTCTTCAAGCTCTGCTCTTTGTAACAGTCCTTCTGCACACCAGTCTCCAACCTCTGCTCTCCCTAACAATTGTGCTGCACCCCAGTCTTCCACCTCTGCTTTCTGTATAATATTTTTTTACTCCAGTCTCCAACGTCTGCTATGTGAAAGAGTCCTTCTGCATCTCAGTCTCCAACCTCTTCTCTCTACAACAGTCCTTCTGCACCCCAGTATCCAACATCTGCTTTCTGCAAAATTCTATCTGCACCCCAGTTTCAAAACTGTGCTCTCTGTAACTGTCTTTCTGCACCCCAGTCTCCAAATTCTGCTCTCTGTATGATCCTTCTGAAAAGAAGTCTCCAAACTCTGCTTTCTGTAACACTCCTTGTGCACCAAAGTCTCCAAACTCTGCTCTCTGCAACATTTCTTCTGCACCCCAGTCTCCAAACCCTTTTCTCTGCAATACTCGTTTTGCACCCCTGTCTCCAAACTCTGCTCTCGGTAACAGTCCTTCTGTACTGCACTCTTTAAACTCTGCTCTCTGTAACGGTCCTTTTGCACCCCAGTCTCCAACCTCTGCTCTCTGTAACAGTCCTTCTGCACCTCAGTCTCCAACCTCTGCTCTCTGCAACAGTCCTTCTACACCCCAGTCTCAAACATCTGCTCTCTGCCACACTTCTTCTACACGCAAGTCTCCAACCTCTACTCTCTGCAACGATTCTTCTGCACCCCAGTCTCCAACGTCTGCTCTCTGCAACAGTCCTTTTGCACCCCAGTCTCCAACTTCTGGTCTTTATAAAATCCTTCTACATCCCAGTTTCCACTTTGTTCTCTGTGGCATTTCTTCTGCACCCCAGTCTACAAGATGTACTCTCTGAAACAGTCCTTCTGTACTGCAGTCTCCAAACTCGGCTCTCTGAAACAGTCCTTCTGAAACCCAGTCTCAAAACTCTGCTCTCTGCAACAGTCTTTCTGCACCTCAGTCTCCAACTTCTGCTCTCTGTTACAGGCCTTCTGCATCCCAGTCTCAAACAGCTTTTCTCTGTAACAGTTCTTCGGCAACCCAATCTCCAAACTCTGCTCTCTACAACACTCCTTCTGCTCCCCAGTCTCCATCATCTGCTCTCTGTAACAATCCTTCTGTACCCCAGTCTCCAACCTCTCCTCTTAGTAAAAGTCCTTATGCACGTCAGTCTGCAACATCTGCTCTCTGTAACGATCCTTCATTACCTCAGTCTCCAAACTCTTCTCTCTGTAACAGGCCTTCTGCACCCCAGTCTCCAACCTCTTCTCTTTGGTTCAGTTTTTCTGTACCCCAGTAACCTTCAACTGCAGTCTGTAACAATCCTTCTGCACCTCAGTCTCCCACCTCACCTCTCTGCAACGATCCTTCTGCACCCCAGTCTCCAACCTCTCCTCTCTGTAACAGTTCTTCTACATCCCAATCTCCAATCTCTACTCTCTGCAACAGTTCTTCTCCACCCCAGTCTCCAACCGCTGCTCTCTGTAACAGTCCTTCTGTACTGCAGGTTCCAAACACTACTCTCTGTAACGGTCCTTCTGCACCCAAGTCTCAAACCTCTGCTTTCTATATCAGTCCTTCTGCAATAAAGTCTCCAACCTCTACTCTCTGTAACAGTCATACTGCACACCAGTCTCCAAACTCTGATCTCTGTAACATTCCTTCTGCACCCAAGTCTCCAACCTCTGCTCTATTTAACAGTTCTTTGGCGTCCCAGTCTCCACACTCTGCTCTCTGCAAAGATCCTGCTGCACCCAAGTCTCCAAACTATGCTCTCGGCAACAGTCCTTCTGCACCCCAGTTTCGAAACTCTTCTCTCTGTAAGAACGTTCTGCACCTCAGTTTCCAAACTCTTCTTTCTGTAACATTGCTTCTGCACCCCACTCTCCAAATTCTGCTCTCTGCAATGGTCCCTCTGCACCCCAGTCTCAAATCTCTGTTCTCTAAAACAGTTCTTCTGTACAAGAGTCTTCAACCTCTATTCTCTGTAAGGGTCCTTCTTAACCCCAGTCTCCAAACTCTGCTTTCTGTATCAGTCTTTCTGCAACACAGTCTCCAAATTCTGCTCTCTGTAAAAGTTTTTATGCACCTCACTCTGCAACCTCTGCTCTCTGAAACAGTCCTTCTGGACCCCAGTCTTCAACCTCTGCTCTCTGTAACAGTCCTTGTGTACTGCAGTCTACAAACTCTGCTCTCTGTAACGATCCTTCTGCTCTCCAGTCTACAAACTCTGCTTTCTCTATCAGTTTTTCTGAACCCGTCTCCAAACTTTTCTCTCTGTAACTTTCCTTCTGCACCTCAGACTCCAACCTCTGCTCTCTGCAACAGTCTTTCTGCACCTCAGTGTCCAACCTCTGCTCTCTGTAAGATCCTTCTGAAAACCAGTCTCCAAACTCTGCTTTCTATAATGGTCTTTCTGCACCCGAGTCTCCAACCTCTGTTCTGTACAACACTTATTCTGCACCCCATTCTCCAACCTTTTCTCTCTGTAACAGTACTTTTACACCCCAGTCTCCAAACTCTGCTCGCTGTAACAGTCCTTCTGTACTGTAGTCTCAAAACTCTGCTCTCTGTAATGGTCCTTCTGCACCCCAGTCTCCAAACTCTGCTTTCTGTATCGTTCTTTCTGCACATCAGACGCCAAACTCTGATCTCTGCAAGAGTTATGCTGCACCCCAATCTCCAACCTCTGCGCTCTGCAACAGTCCTACAGCACCCCAGTCTCCAACCTCTGCTCTCTGTATCAATCTTTCTGCACCTCAGTCTCCAAGTCTTCTCTCTGCAACGGTCTTTCTGCACCCCAGTTACCAACCTCTGTTTTCTACAACACTTCTTCTGCACCCAAGTCTCCAACCTCTGCTCTCTGTAACAGTCCTTCTGTTCCGCAGTCTCAAACCTCTGTTTTTTTTAATGGTCATCCTGCACCCTAGTTTCAAACCTCTGCTTTCTGTATCAGTCCTTCTGCACAACAGTCTTTAAACTCTGCTGCTATAACAGTTTTTCTGCACAACAGTCTGCTATTCCTGCTCTCTGCAATAGTCCTTCTGCACACCAGTCTCCAACCTCTGCTTTCTGTATCAGTCCTTCTCCACCCAAGTCTCCAACCTCTACTCTCTGAAACAGTCCTTCGTCACTTCACTCTCCAAACTCTGCTCTCTGCAACAGTCCTGTGGCACCCAAGTCTCCAACCTCTACTCTATGAAACAGTCTTTCTGCACCCAACTCTCCAACATCTGCTCTCTACAATAGTCCTTCTGCACCCCAGTTTCCAATCTCTGCTTTCTGTATCAGTACTTCTGAACTCAAGTCTCTAACTACTGCTCTCTGTAACAGTCCTTCTGCACCTCAGACTCGAAATTTTGGTCTCACCAACAGTCCTTTTCCACCCGAATCTCCAAACCCTACTCTCTGCAACAGTCTTTCTGCACCCCAGTCTCCAACCTCCTCTCTGCAACAGTCCTTCTGCACCCCAGTCTCCAACATCTGATCTCTGTAACAGTCTTTCTCCACCCCAGTTTCCAACCTCTGCTCTCTGTAACACTCCTTCTGTACTGCAGTTTCCAAACTCTTCTCTCTGTAACTGTCCCTCTGCACACCAGTCTCCATCCCCTGCTTACTCTATCTGTCCTTCTGCAATCAAGTCCCCAACTTCTGCTCTCTGTACAGTCCTTCTGCACCTCAGTCTCCAAATTCTGCTGTCTGCAACAGTATTTCTGCACCTCAATCTACAACCTATGCTCTCTGCAACAGTCCTTCTAGACCCAAGTCTCTAACCTCTGCACTCCGCAACAGTCTTTCTGCACCTCAGTCTCAAACCTCTGCTCTCTGCAATAGTCTTTCTACACCTCAGTCTTCAACATCTACTCTCTGTAACAGTCCTTCTGCACCTCAGTCCCCAACCTCTGCTCTCTGTAACAGTCCTTAAGTTCTGCAGTCTCCAACCTCTGTTTTCTTTAATGGTCCTAATGCACCCCAGTTTCCAACCTCTGCTTTCTGTATCAGTCCTTCTGCACCTCAGTCTGCAACCTCTGCTCTCTGTAATAGTTGTATTGAACCCAAGTCTCCAAACTCTGCTCTCTGCAACACTCTATCTGCACCCCAGTCTCCAACATCTGCTCTCAACAGCTGTCCTTCTCCACCCTAGTCTCCAACCACTGCTCTTTGCAACAGTCCTTCTGCACCCCAGTCTCCAACCTCTGCTTTCTGAATCAGTCCTTCTGCACCCCAGTCTCCAAACTCTGCTCTCTGTAACAATCCTTCTCCACTTCAGTCTCTAACCTCTGCTCTCTGCAACAGTCCTGTGGATCTCCAATCTCCAAATGCTACTCTCTGCAACAGGCTTTCTCCACCCAGTCTCCAACCTCTGCTCTCTGCAACAGTTCTCCTGCAACCCAATCTCCAACCTCTACTCTCTGCAATAGTTTTTCTGCACCCAAGTCTCCAAACTCCACTCTATGCAACAGTCCTTCTGCATTCCAGTCTCCAACATCTGCTCTCTACAACAGTCTTTCTGCACCCCAGTCTCCAATCTCTGCTTTTTGTATCAGTACTTCTGCACTCAAGTCTCTAACCACTGCTTTCTGTAACATTCCTTCTGAACCTCAGTCTCCAAATTCTGCTCTCTGCAACAGTCCTTCTACAGCAAAGTCTCCAACCTCTGCACTCCTCAACAGTCCTTCTGCACCTCAGTCTCCAACCTCTGTTCTCTACAATGGTCTTTCTACATTTCAGTCTTCAACATCTACTCTCTGTAACACTCCTTCTGCACCTCAGTGTCTAATTTCTGCTCTCTGTATGATCCTTCTTAAAAAAAGTCTTCAAACTCTGCTTTCTCTAACAGTCCTTTTGCACCCCAGTCTCCAAACTATGCTCTCTGTAACAGGCCTTCTGCACACCAGTCTCCATCTTCTACTCTCTATAACAGGCCTTCTGCACCCAAGTCTCTGAACTCTGCTCTCTTTAACAGTCCTTCTGCACCCCAGTCTCCAACCTCTGCTCTCTGTAACAGTCCTTCTGCACCCCAGTCTCCAAATTCTGCTTTCAGTATCAGTCCTGCACCCCAGTCTCCAAACACTGCTTTCTGTATCCGTTTTTCTACACCTCAGTCTTCAACCTGTGCTCTCTAGAACACTCCTTCTATACCCCAGTCTCCATTATCTACTCTCTGAAATGATGCTTCTGAACGCCAGTCTCCGACTTCTGCTCTATGCAGCAGTCCTGTGGCACCCCACTGTTACTCTCTGCAACAGTCTTTCTCCACCCTGTCTCCAACCTCTGCTCTCTGCAACAGTTCTCCTGCAACCCAATCTCCAACCTCTACTCTCTGCAATAGTCCTTCTGCACCCAAGTCTCCTACCTCTACTCTACGCAACAGTCCTTCTGCACCCCAGTCTCCAACATCTGCTCTCTACAACAGTCCTTCGGCACCACAGTCTCCAAAATCTGCTCTCTTTAACAGTCCTTCTGAATCTCACTCTGCAAACTCTGCTCTTTGCAACAGTCCTTCTGTACCCCAGTTTTCAACCTCTGCTCTCTGCAACAGTCCATCTGCACCCAAGTATCCAAACTCTGCTCTCTTTAACTGTTCTTTTCCACTGCAATCTCAAACCTCTGCTCTCTGTAACAGTCCTTCTGTACTGCAGTCTCCAACCTCTGCTCTCTGTAATGGTATTTCTGCACCCCAGTCTCCAAACTCTTCTTTCTGTATCAGTCCTTCTGAACCCCGGTCTCTAACCTCTGGTCTCTGTAAGAGTCCTTATGCACCTCAGACTCCAACCTCTGCTCTTTGCAACAGTACTTCTCTGCCCCAATCTCAAACCTCTGCTCTCTGCAACACTCCTTCTGCACCTCAGTGTCCTAATTCTGCTCTCTGTAAGATCCTTCTGAAACCCAGTCTTCAACCTCTGCTTTCTGCAATGATTTCTCTGCACCCCAGTCTTCAACCTCTGTTCTCCACAACACTTATTCTGCAAAACAGTCTTCATCCTGTGCTCTTTGTTACAGTCCTTCTGCACCACAGTCTGCAACCTCTGCTATCTGAAACAGTCTTTCTGCACCCCAGTCTCCAACATCTTCACTCTGCAACAGTCCTTCTCCACCCAAGTCTCAAACCTCTGCTCTCTTCTACAGTCCTTCTGCACCCAGGTCACCAAGGTCTGCTTTCTGTATCAGTCCTTCTGAACCCCAGTCTCCAACCTCTGCTCTCTGTAACAGTCCTTCTGCACTTCAGTCTCCAACCTCTACTCTCTGCAGCAGTCATTCTCCACCCCAGTCTCCAACCTCTGCTGACGGCAACAATTCTTCTGGACGCCATTCTCCAACCTGTACTCTCTGAAACAGTCGTTCTACACACCAGTCTCCAACCTCTGCTTTCTTTAATAGGCCTTCTGCACCTCAGTCTGAAAACTCTGCTCTCTGCAACAATCCTTTTGCACCTCAGTCTCCAACTTCTGCTCTCTGTAACAGTCCTTCTGTACCTCAGTCTTCAACCTCTGCTCTCTGTAAGATCCTTTTGCAACCCAGTCTTTAAACTCTGCTCTCTGTAACTGTTCTTCTGCACCCCAGTCTCCAAGCTCTGCTCTCTTTAACAGGTCTTCTACATCCCAATCTCCAAATTCTGCTTTCTGTAACAGGCCTTTTGACCCCAGTCTCCATTATCTTCTCTCTTCAACGATTTTTCTGCACCCCAGTCTCCAACCTCTGCACTCAGCAACAATTTTTCTGCACCGAAGTCTTTAACCTATGCTGTGTGTCAGATCCTTCTGAACACCTGTCTCCAACCAATGCTCTCTGAAACAGTCCTTCTGTACCACAGTCTCCAACCTCTGGTCTCCGTAAGGATCCTTGTGCACCTCAGTCTCCAACCTGTGCTCTCTGTAAACGAACTACTGCATCCCAGTCTCCAACCTGTGCTCTCTGTAAAAGTCCTTCTGCACCACAGTCTCCAAACTCTTCTCCCTTTTACGATCATTCTGCACCCCAGTCTCCAACCTCTGCTCTCTGCAACTATCCATCTGCACCCCAGTCTCAAAACTCTCTTCTCTAAAACAGTTATTCTTCACCCCAGTCTCCAACCTCTGCTCTCTTTAACGGTCCTTCTGTACCACAGTCTCCAACCTTTGTTCTTTGTCAGGGTCCTTATTCACCAGAGTATCCAACCTCAGCTTTCTGTATTCGTCGTTTTCCACCACAGTCTCCAAACTCTGCCCGCTCTAACAGTCCTTCTGCAACTCAGTCTGCAAACTCTGCTCTGTGCAACAGTCCTTCTACACCCCAGTTTCCATCCTCTGCTCTCTGCAACAGTCATTTTCCACTGCAGACTCCAAAATCTGTGCTCTGAAACAGTTCTTCTCAACCCCAGTCTCAAACCTCTGCTCTCTGTAACAGTCCTTCTGTACTGAAGTCTCCAACCTCTGCTCTATGTAAGGGTCCTTCTGCACCCCAGTTTCCAAACTCTGCTTTCTATATCAGTTCTTGCGCACCCAAGTCTCCAACCTCTACCCTCTGTAACATCCTTCTGAAACCTAGTCTCCAAACTCTGCTCTCTGTAACAGTCCTTTTGCACCCCAGTCTCCAAACTCTGCTCTCTGTAACAGGCCTTGTGCAGCACAGTCTCCAACATCTGCTTTCTGTATCAGTCCTACTGCACCCGAGTCTCCAACCTGTGCTCTCTGCAATGATCATTCTGCACCCCAGTCTTCAACTACTCCTCGCTGCAACAGTCCTTGTGCACCCCAGTCTCCAACGTCTGCTCTTTGCAAAAGTTCTTCTGTACCTCAGTCTGAAAACTCTGCTCTCTAAAACAATCCTTCTGCACCCCAGTATCAAACTTCTGCTCTCTGTATCAGTCCTTCTGTACCTCAGTCTCCAACCTCTGCTTTCTGTAAAACCATTCTGCACCCCAGTCTCCAACTTCTGCTCTCTGTGAGAGGCCTTCTGCACTCAAGTCTCCAACCTCATCTCTCTGTAAGAGGCCTTCTGCAACCCAGTCTCCAACCTTTACTCTCTGCAATGAGCCTGCTGCACCCCAGTCTCTAACCTCTGCTCTCTGCAACATTTCTTCTGCACCTAAGTCTCCAACCTCGCTCTCTGAACGGTCCTTGTACACCCCTGTCTCCAAACTCTACTCTCTGTAACAGTCCTTCTGAACCGAAGTCTCCAAATTATGCTCTCTGCAACAGTCCTTCTGAAACAAGTCTCCAACATATGCTCTCTGCAGCAGTCCTTCAACACCCCAGTCTTCAACCTCTTCTCTGTGTAACAGTCCTTCTGCACCCCAGTCTCCAACCTCTGCTCTCTGTAACAGTCCTTCTGCATCATATTCTCTAACCTCTGCTCTCTGTTACAGTCTTTGTATACCGCAGTCTCCAACCTCTGCTCTCTGTAACAGTCCCTGTGCACCCCAATTACCAACCTTTGTTTCTGTAACAGTCTTTCTGCACCTCAGTCACCAAACTCTGCTCTCTGTAACCGTCCTTCTGCACCTCAGTCTTCATCTTCTGCTCTCTGTAAAAGTCCTTCTGCACCTCAGGCTGAAACCTCTATTCTCTGCATTATCCTTCTGCATTCCAGTCTCCAACCACTGCTCTCTGTAACAGTCGTCCTGCACTTCAGTCACCAACCTCTGCTCTCTGTAAGATCCTTCTGCAACCCAGTCTCAAAACTCTTCTCTCTATATCAGTCCTTCTGCTATCCAGCCTCAAAAGTCTGCTCTCTATAACAGTCCTTCTGCATCCAAGTCTCCAACCTCTGCTCTCTGTAGCAGGCATTCTGCACCCCTGTCTCCAACCTCTGCTCTCTTTAACGGCTTTTCTGAACCCCAGGCTCCCACCTCAGCTTTCTGTAGCATAATTCTTCACCCCAATCTCCAAGGTCTTCTCTGTGTAACAGTCCTTCTGCATCTCAGTCTCCAAACACTGCTCTCTCCAACAGTCCTTTTGCACCCCAGTCTCCAACCTCTGATTTCTGCAACATTTTTTCTGCACCCCAGTCTTTAACCTGTTCTCTCTGTAACAGTCTTTCTGCACCCCAGTCTCCCACCTCTGCTCTCTGTAACGATCCTTCTACAGCCCAGTCTCCACCTCTGCTCTCTGCAATGATTCTTCTGCAACTTCGTCTCTAACTTCTGCTGTCTTCAACGATCCTTCTGCACCTCACTCTTCAAACTCTGCTCTCTGTAACAGTTTTTGTGCACCTCAGTCTCCAACCTCTGCTCTCTGCAACCGTCTTTATTCACCCCAGTTTCCAACCTCTGCTCTCTGCAACGATCCTTCTGCACCCCAGTCTCAAACGTCTCCTCTCCTTAACACTCCTTCTTCACCCCAGTCTCCAAACTTTGTTCTCTGTAAGGTCCTTCTGCACTGCAGTTTCCAAACTCTGCTCTCTGTAACATTCCTTCTCCAACCCAGTCTCCAACCTCTGCTTTCTTTAACGGTCCTGCTGCAACCCAGTCTCCAAACTCTGTTCTCTGAAACAGTCCTTCTGCTCCCCAATTTCCAATATCTGCTCTCTGTAAAAGTCCTTCTGTACCGCAGTCTCCAACTTCTGCACTCTGTAATGGTCCTTCTGTACCCTAATCTCCAACCTCTGCTTTCTGTATCAGTCTTTCTGCACCACAGTCTCCAAACTCTGCTCTCTGTTAACGTCCTTCTGCACCTCAGTCTCCAAACTCTGCTTTCTATAAGAACCTTCTTCACCCAAGTCTCCAACCTCTTCTCTTTGCAACAGTCATTCTGAACCCCAGTCTCCAACATCTGCTCTCTGCAACAGTCCTTCTGCACCTCAGTCTGAAAACTCTGCTCTCTGCAACGATCTTTGTGCACCCCAGTCTTCAAACTCTGCTTTCTGTAACAGTCCTTCTGCACCTCAGTCTCCAACTTCTGCTCTCTGCAACAATTCTTCTGCACCCCAGGCTTTAACATCTACTCTCTGAAAAAGTCCTTCTACACCCCTGTCCAAATGCAGAAGAATAAGACCTGAACTATCGCTCACCCTGCAAAAAGTCAACTAAAAATGCATTAAAGACACAGGCACTAGACCAGAAATTATGCAGTCAATACTCCAACCTACAGGGAGAGGAAATGACTTTCTCAATAGGATGCCAAAGCTCAGGAGATAATACCAAACGTTAGCAAATAGGATGCCATCAAATTAAGAAGGTTCTGCACAGCAAAGGATTGAATTAAAATATGAAGAGAGAACCTACGGAAAGGGAGAAAATCTTTATGAGGTGCTCTTCTAAAAGAGTATGAATATTCAGAATATTAATAAAGAACTCAAAAAACTTAACATCAAACCGACAATTATTAAATAACCCAATTATCAAATAACCCAATTACCAAATGGGAAACTAAATGAACTAAACAGACATGTCTTAGAAGAAAATATGTGAGTGGCCAACAAATATATGAAAATACTTGCAAGTCAAGACTACCCTGAGATTTCATCTCACTTCAGTGACAAAGGCAACCACCAAGAATACAAACAGAAATGAGTGTGACAAGGAGAAAATTGGAGAGAAAGGAGCACTCTCACCCTGTTGGTGGGCATGTAAATCAGCACAACCACCACGGAAATAAGGATGGAGGCTCCTCAGGAGTAGCTATGGACTACCCTGCGACCCAGCTCTACCTCTGCTTGGTATTTATCACAGCGGATCGAAGACATCATACTATAATGACACATACATGCTCATGAACCAGCCGAGGTGACATCAGTGGATGAATGGATAAAGAACATCTGGTATATGCACACTGGAATTTCATTCAGCCATAAAGAATAACGAAATTATGTCATGCTGGAAGATAGATGGATCTTCAGAACATTAATGGAAATAAGCAACTCAGAAAGTTAAGGGCCGTATGTTTTTTCTCTGTTAAAGGTAGAGGGGGAAAAGGAAGGAAATTGGGAAGAGAGTCTCATCATGAACGTTGAAGGAAGATCAGTAGAGTCAAGGCACCAGGGGAGGAGGTGAGGAAAAGGGAAATATTTAAATGATATTGGCCAAAGTTCACGGTTATTTTGTGTGCATATTAAAATATGTGTCAGCAAATCTAACCATTATGGACCACTACAATGCACCAATGAAGTGTGAAAATAAGAGTTTCACATTACATGGGACAGGCACTATTCTAGGAGGGTGCCCATTTTTTCCCATCTATAAATACCACGATCATTTACCACTGTCAAAAATCTCTACAGATTCAAATGTTCTGATCACTGCTCCACCACATGGCCTCTTCTCCTTAAGGGTCCCCTTATTCTCACTGAAATCAGAAAGTCCGTTTCAACGATGCCATCTGTTACTGTCTTCCCAGGCTGCCGAGGACAGCGGCTGCGGGTTTCACAAGGATCTGTTGCTGCCTTCTTAACGCATGTCCAGGAGGCCTTGGCGAAGGCTGGTGCTCCAGGCCCTCCTCCAGATCCAGCTGTGAGGCCAGGGAAGGGGTCACATAACACGCCATTTAACACCTTGTTTATTTCTGATCACCATCCTCTCCATTATTCCAGGATCATATTGGTCATTGAACTTAAGCTAACACTGAGTCTAGATTTCAGTCCATCAACCAAAGAAAGTCTAATATCCACTCCCCGTGGCTCAGGAAAATCCTTGGCCCTAACATTTCTGGTGATTACGTCCCTGTGACTGCATTCAAGATGATCCAGCAATATGTCCTGACTTCTTTGGTCTAGAAGACTCAAACAAATTCTCTCATACATTCTTAAGGCTCCTATTAACAAAATACAGTAAAATATTTACCTTTTATTTTGGTGTGACCCTTATACTCTCCTGGGCTATATTTTATACTCTTACCTGAGGTGTTCTAGAATCAGACCCCAATTAAGAGACTGGTGACAATGTGGGATGATGGATGAGCATCTTAAAGACAATTGGGCTGGGGATGTGGCTCAAGCAGTAGTGCGATTGCCTGGCACGCGTACGGCCCGGGTTCGATCCTCAGCACCACATACCAACAAAGATGTTGTGTCCACCGAGAACTAGAAAATGAATATTAAAAATTCTCTCTCTCTCTCTCTCTCTCTCTCTCTCTCTCTCTCTCTCTCTCTCTCTCTCTTTCTCTCTCCCCTCTCCTCTCCTCTCCTCTTCTCTCTCACTCTCTCTTAAAAATAAAAAAAAGACAACTACCCAGGTAGAGTCACCATAGGGTATTCAATTCAGGGAAAGCTTGTCTCCTCGGGGAAGGAGAGGCTGCTTCTGACAGCAATGAGGGTTAATGGAGATTTCAGGGTTCAAGGCTCTGAGATTTGTCTAATTCCACTGGTATTTTGTCATTTTAATTAACAGGGTCTCAATCATTCGCCCATTAATGTCCTAATTGACATAAGAGAGACCTGGAGAAATTGTGGATTTATAATTTTCTTTGTACTTCTGCAATTTGGAGAATTGGATGTTTTATTCTGATATTAACCTTTATCAGTTTCCAGAGAGAAAATATTTCTGATGATCTGAACCTGACTTGAAGGAGGAATATAATGCTTGAACCTATAATTTTCTTTGTGTAACTCTCCCACTCCAGTCAGTAACAGCAGTCTGTAGTCATGTTGTAATGTTCATTCCCACCCTGAAGGTCGATGGTGTTATTCCAAAGCTCAGTTTTCCATAGACATTTGATTTCAGGCCACGATAAAATAAAGTCTCTGTTGGGTCATTGCACACCAGAAATTATCAGGTCTCTTTTCCCATGGGCTGTGACATCATCAACATATTCAATTCCCTCAGGTCAGACATCCAACCTACCTCCTCAGATCTGTTATCTAGAACCATCTCTGATGTAAACCACTATTGTGGTCAGTGCCACCATGGTCAGGTAGAGATGAAGAACGACTCTTGATGTCTTAGGGTAGAGGAAGTTGACACAGAAAAAAGTAATAAAATGGTTGGGAGATCTGGAAGAAAATAGGAAAATAGGGCAGGTGACACCACCCCATATATGGAAACCCTAACTTCCCTGGAATGAGACGCTTATTCCACGCTACTGTGACCCACATTCAGGAACAGCTGTCTATGAGCCTGCACACACAGCTCCTGGCACCAAGGAGATTAGTTCCTGCCTCTACAGGGCTGGTTTGCTCGTGGTGCTATGGGATCAAAAAGAACCCGCTTTCTTCCTTTCCTTTCTTCCTTTCTGCCTAGTGTTTGGCTGACCTTAACAGAACCACCTAAAATGGAGGCCTGCAGGCAGGGGAGTGTGGGAAACGAGGTTCTCGTACTTTCTGTCCCTCTGGTGTGGGGAGAACACAGAAGGACACAGATGGTGTTGAACACCAACACAATGTGTCTGACACACTTGAACCTGAAAGTGGGAAAAGGGTGTTTGTGAAAAGAGAGGAGATAAAAGAGTCTCAGAGATTTTAAAAGCAGGAGTTTGAGTTGAAGCTCCAGATACAGACTCTCTATCCAGGTGCCTACAAGTCCCTGGGAGGCATCTTTTTCAGATGACTGTATACTCCAGTTTAAAGATTGGTCTAGACTTTGATCATGCAAAGAAATGCACTCCCTTTCAGCCAGCTTCCTCATGGCACTTTGGACCTCCTTGCTTCTCAGGCTGTGAATGACGGGGCTCAACAAGGGGCTCACCATACTGAAGAGCACAGAGACCAGGGTGTCCATATCCAGCCTTCTCTGGGCCTGTCATAGTGGAAGTTGGCTGATCCATAGAAGACCACCACAACAGTGAGGGGGGACGCACAGGTGGAGAAGGCCTTCCTCCTGCCCTGGGCAGAGGGAATCCCCATGATGGCCGCCATGATGAGTGCGTAGGAGCCTACAGTGAAGAGGCAGCGGATCAGGCCCATGGTGGAGCGCAGACTCGTTGACAGAGGTGTCTTAGCTGGAGAGCTTCAGGAGCAATGGGGTGTCACAGAGAAAGTGGCTGAACTGCTGGGGCCCACACAGAGTGAGTGTGATGGCCAGCACTGTGTATGTGACCAAATTCACCAGCCCACACAGGCAGGACCCAGTCACCAGGCCAACACAGACCTTCACACTCATGATGACTGGGTACTGAGGAGGACGACAGGTGGCCACACAGCAGTTATACTGGCCACACGGCCAGTAAGACGCCTTCTGTGCCCGCACTTGTCACCAAGAAGATCTGTGAAAGGCAGTCCTCATAAGAAATGGCCTTCTTCTCCCAAAAGAAGTTCACCAGCAGTACTGGGAGGGTGGTGGATGTGTAGCAGACGTCCAAGAAGCTCAAATTACTGAGGAAAAAGTACATTGGAGTTTGGAGAGCAGGACTGACCCTGGTGGCCACTATTATGAGCATGTTCCTGAGGAGAGTGGTCAGGTAAATGACCAGAAAGAGCAGAAAGAACCAGCCCTGTCGGTTGGAGTGGTTGGAAAATCCCAAGAAGATGAATTCAGTGACAAATGATTGATTGCTCATTACCAATGGTATCATAGCTACAAAACAGAGAAAAAGAGACCATGTCGAGAATGGACTGAGAGCACCCCAAACAGGCTTGTTAATCTGCAGCAACATGGCAAATAATATTGTATACAGAGATGCCTGGACTCTGGAAAGAGACGTATAGGAGTGACTTTAGAGAGAGCATAACTTCTCACAGACTTTTACATGGGTGCTCTTTTGTAAGAATAAATGGAGACTTGGTCAAAATGCACAACCAGCTATCAACCCCTGTGTCTCATTGAATCTCCAGTATCTCTCTCCTAACACTTTGCTTCATTGTGATGAATTATTTTTTGTATGTCTGTTATTTCAAGTAATAAGTTTTCATTGTGGAAAAATGAAGAAAATGCAGAAAGTTATTCAGAAGAATAGAACAGGTCACAAAATCAAAGCTCTGTTTGCATTCATCCGATTCTACCTCTATCTATCTTTAAAATATCCAAAGCAAAATTTCCCAATATTGTTGTACTCTATTTAGTTGTTTGCCTTGTAATCTTAATTTTCTAACATGAAATTAAGTTAATATCTCCCTTTTTATTGAACATAGAGACCTTCCCATTCCATTTACTATCATAAATATTGGAATAGAAGCTTTCATACATATGTATCTGTGATCATCTCTGATTATTTCTTAAAAGTAAAATTATAGGTCACCTGCTTTTAAATACATTGATCTCTTTTTTTCAGTATAAACTTTTATTTTTTAAGTTTTATAAGATACAAGAAATTTTGACAAATGATATATACTTAGGTATTTTTCTTCTTTTGTATTATAAGATTTACCTCACCAAACATTACATTTCCTGAAAAAAAAATGATTGATACAATTACTGATTTTCTATCATGTTACCCATGCTAATCCGTGATCCATTGTTTTGAACTAAAATTTCTGTTTCTTTTTCAATCTTAAATGAAAAATATTATAGTAAAACAGTAGGCTCTTGGTCCAGATAGATGTGGATTGAAATCCATCTGTTGTGTACTAGATGTTGTTTGTAAAAATGTCAGCTCATCTCCATTCCTCAGTTTGTTCCTTGCTTAGGATATTAATGATGTCTATTTCACAACTGCTGAAAAAAGTTTTGAGATAATATAAGCTATGTGTCTGGCACATTACATTTACTCAATGCCTTTTATCAAGTTAGAAATGTCTATCCATTTTTTACTAGTAGTTTTTTTTTTTGTATGTGTGCTTGGTTTTGAATTCAGAGCCTTATGCATACTAAGCATGCACTCTACCACTGGACTTTGCCCCTAGTATCATTTAGTTATAGTTTTTATCAAAAATAGATATTGAATTTTCTTATTTTCTCTGCATCTATTGAAATTATATATATATATATATATATATATATATATATATATATTTTTTTTTCTTATTTAGTCTGTTACTATGGAAATTCGCTTGATTGAATTTTTTAATATTGAACCAGCCTTGCATTCTGGGATTGATCTCAATTGACTGTAATGTTATCCTTATTCTATATGGCTGAGTTCAGTTTGTTAATATTGTTCCTTGCTTGCATTTGTGTATTCTATTTTCGCTGTTCTTCAGAGATAATCTATTTCTTGAAGAATTTTCAGCTGTATTCTACTGTTATTTTCAGTCAATGCATGTTAGTGGACTAGTGGGAAACAGAGAAGGGATTTCTGATGTTTCCAGGAAGCCCTGCCTTAGGTACTGTAAACTCAGTCACAGGGATATGGCCTTCGCAGTGACCCACTTTCTAGCAATATGGCTGAGCCTAGTTCTTATTCCTGCTGACTTTAGACATTTCAGCCTGTTCCTTTCCATAGCTACAAAGTTTTCCTTTGAGTGTCCTAATGTAACAGTTTCTGTTACTCTTGCCCCTGAGAATTACAGCTTTTGTTCTATGCAAAAAATCAGGAAATGGGTCTGGGAGGAGTTTTGGCTGCTGTTGCTGTTCTTTGTCCCTCCACCTATTCAAGAAATGATACCGTTAAAGACACTTTCTCAGCATACTTCCCTATCTTCCTGGGAGCATTTGGTGGAATCCATGAAGAAAAAGAAAAAATAGAAATATCTTATGTCTATAGCCCTCTGGGTCTTTATGCTCTTAAACCAGTCTATACTTAGTCTTTAGCAATCTATTAACTATTTTTTATTTGAGTTTTTTTTTTATAAATAAACTCCTATGTATCTAGTGGGTTCTCCCATAGTTAAAAAATGCCTGGATTATTTTGGTTGCATATCTCTCCCCAGACTTCGGTTAGTTGTTTGCCTTATAATCTTCATCCCTAATAAAGTCAAGGAAAGTCATTAATTTGCATTTTCTTCTGCTCTTTTTGGTTATTATAATGATGAAAACAACATGCTTTCTAGCTATTTCGATAGATACTCAAGGTGAAATTTGAAGTCTTACTTTTTTTTATTTATTTGTTTTTATTTTTTTATGTATTTTTTTATTGTTGGTCGTTCAAAACCTTACACAGTTCTTAATACACCATATTTCACAGTTTGATTCAAGCGGGTTATGAACTACGAACTTTCTCCCGTATACAGATTGCTGTATCACATCAGTTACCCTTCCATTGATTGACATATTGCCTTTCTTTTTTTTTTTTTTTTTTTTTTTTTTTTTTTTTTTTTTTTTCATTTTCAAACATTATATTTTTCTGTACACATAACACTTTTTGTACATATAACATTCCTCTGTTATAGAAACTCCCCTTTCATCAATTACAGGCTTAATATGTTACTAATTTCAAATATCATGTAAATACTTATTTTGACAAGAGAATGTTAGTAATTTTGTTACTCAAAATAATCAAAATCAAATGTTCTTTTGTACCTACTGCTTTCTTCAGCTGTAATTTTGATTCCCACTTAAATATGGACTTTTAGGGCAGAAACAGAGAAATTTATTTTTTCAAAAATGTACATAGATTACACATAACACTTATAAATATGTACAGACTGCATAAATATGTGTGTTACATACATTTTCAGTAGTAGGGCAGTGTGGTCTGCAGACAAAAGATAATGCCTAGGAAAAGTTATTGCTTTCCCATAAAACTTTTTTTTTTTTTTTTTTTAATTGTTGGTCGTTCAAAACCTTACACAGTTCTTAATACATCATATTTCACAGTTTGATTCAAGCGGGTTATGAACTCCCAACTTTACCCCGTATACAGATTGCTGTATCACATCAGTTACCCTTCCATTGATTCACATATTGCCTTTCTAGTGTCTGATGTATTCTGCTGTCAGTCCTATTTTCTACTATCCCCCCTCCATTGCCTTTCTAGTGTCTGATGTATTCTGCTGTCAGTCCAATTCTCTACTATCCCCCCTCCCCTCCCCTCTTCTCCCCTTTTCTTTCTCTACCCCTTCTACTGTACATCATTTCTTCCATTTGTATTATCTTGTCTTACCCCTCCATTACATAGTTCATGATATATCATATTTCACATTTTGATTCAAGTGGGTTATGCAATCCCATTTTACCCCTTATACAGCTTGCAGAATCATATCAGTTACACTTCCATTGCTTTACATATTGCCATCCTAGTGTCTGTTGTATTCTGCTGCCTTTCCTATCTTCTACTATCCCCCCTCCCCTTCCCTCCCCTCCCCTCTTCTCTCTCTACCCCCCCTATTTTAATTCATTCCTCCCCCTTGTATTATTTTTTCCTTTCCCCTCACTTCCTCTTGTATGTAATTTTGTATAACCCTGAGGGTCTCGTTCCATTTCCATGCAATTTCCCTTCTCTCTCCCTTTCCTTCCCACCTCTCAACCCTATTTAATGATGGTCTTCTTCTCGTGCTCTTCTTCCCTAGTCTGTTCTTAATTACTCTCCTTATATCAAAGAAGACATTTGTCATTTGTTTTTTAGGGCTTGGCTAACTTCGCTTAGCATAATCTGCTCTAATCCCATCCATTTCCCTCCAAATTCTATGATTGTGTCATTTTTTAATGCAGAGTAATACTCCATTGTGTATAAATGCCACATTTTTTTATCCATTCGTCTATTGAAGGGCATCTAGGTTGGTTCCACAGTCTTGCTATTGTGAATTGTGCTGCTATGAACATCGATGTAGCAGTGTCTCTGTAGCATGCTCTTTTTAGGTCTTTAGGGAATAGACCGAGAAGGCGGATAGCTGGGTCAAATTGTGGTTCCATTCCCAGCTTTTCAAGAAATCTCCATACTGCTTTCCAAATTGGCTGCACCAATTTGCAGTCCCACCAACAATGTACAAGTGTACCCTTTTCTCCACATCCTCGCCAGCACTTATTGTTGTTTGACTTCGTAATGGCTGCCAATCTTACTGAAGTGAGATGGTATCTTAGGGTGGTTTTGATTTGCATTTCTCTGACTGCTAGAGATGGTGAGCATTTTTTCATGTACTTGTTGATTGTTTGTATGTCCTCCTCTGAGAAGTGTCTGTTCAAGTCCTTGGCCCATTTGTTGATGGGATTATTTGTTATCTTATTGTCTAATTTTCTGAGTTCTTTATATACTCTGGATATTAGGGCTCTATCTGAAGTGTGAGGAGTAAAGATTTGTTCCCATGATGTAGGCTCCCTATTTACCTCTCTTATTGTTTCTTTTGCTGAGAAAAAACTTTTTAGTTTGAGTAAGTACCATTTGTTGATTCTAGATGTTAACTCTTGTGTTATGGGTGTCCTATTGAGGAATTTAGAGCCCGACCCCACAGCATGTAGGTCGTAGCCAACTTTCTCTTCTGTCAGATGCTGTGTCTCTGATTTGATATTAAGCTCCTTGATCCATTTTGAGTTAACTTTTGTGCATGGCGAGAGATAGGGATGCAGTTTCATTTTGTTGCATATGGATTTCCAGCTTTCCCAGCACCATTTGTTGAAGATGCTATCCTTCCTCCATTGCATGCTTTTAGCCCATTTATCAAATATAAGAAAGTTGTAGTTTTTTGGGTTGGTTTCTGTGTCCTCTATTCTGTACCATTGGTCCAACCGCCTGTTTTGGTACCAGTACCATGCTGTTTTTGTTACTATTGCTCTGTAGTATAGTTTGAAATCTGGAATCGTTATACCACCTGATTCACACTTCTTGATTAGTATTGTTTTTGCTGTTCTGGGTCTTTTATTCTTCCATATGAATTTCATGATTGCTTTCTCTATTTCTACAAAAAATTCCGTTGGGATTTTGATTGGCATTGCATTAAACCTATAGAGAACTTTTGGTAATATCGCCATTTTGATGATGTTAGTTCTGCCTATCCATGAATAGGGTATATTTTTCCATCTTCTAAGGTCTTCTTCAATTTCTCTCTTTAGAGTTCTGTAGTTTTCATTGTATAAGTCTTTCACCTCTTTTGTTAGGTTGATTCCCAAGTATTTTATTCTTTTTGAGGATTTTATTCTTTTTGTGAACGGAGTGGTTGTCCTCGTGTCCATTTCAGAAGATTTGTCGCTGATATACAGGAATGCCTTTGATTTATGCGTGTTGATTTTATAACCTGCCACTTTGCTGAATTCATTTATTAGCTCTAACAGTTTCTTTGTAGACCCTATTGGGTCTGCTAGGTATAGAATCATGTCATCTGCACATAGTGATAATTTAAGTTCTTCTTTTCCAATTTTTATGCCTTTAATTCCTTTCATCTGTCTAATTGCTCTGGCCAGTGTTTCGAGAACTATATTGAACAGAAATTGTGAGAGAGGGCATCCCTGTCTTGTTCCAGATTTTAGAAGGAATGCCTTCAATTTTTCTCCATTCAGAATGATGCTAGCCTGAGGCTTAGCATACATTGCTTTTACAATGTTGAGGTATGTTCCTGTTATCCCTAATTTTTCGAGAGTTTTGAACATAAACCGATGCTGTACTTTGTCGAATGCTTTTTCCGCATCTATCAAGATGATCATATGGTTCTTATTTTTAAGTCTATTGATGTGGTGAATAACATTTATTGATTTCCATATATTGAACCAGCCTTGCATACCAGGGATGAATCCTACTTGATCATGGTGCACAATTTTTTGATATGTTTTTGTATCCGATTTGCCAGAATTTTATTGAGGATTTTTGCATCTAGGTTCATTAGAGATATTGGTCTGTAGTTTTCTTTCTTTGAAGTGTCTTTGTCTGTTTTCGGAATCAGGGTGATGTTGGCCTCGTAGAATGAATTTGGAAGTTCTCCCTCCCTACACCTACTTTTAAAAAATATAAATTAATTTCTAATTTAGTTAAATATGTAGTTATTCTATTCAAAACAATCTCATTCCTAGCATATTTCCAAGGAAATTAATGCACAGTTCAAAAAATTTTTGTGTAAAAATTCATAATAACTCAAACAAATATTATGCCTTCAGCAGAAGGACAGAAGACAAATCACGGTTTATCATGCAGTGGAATAATTCAGTTATTTTAGAAACACAAATACTGGAACATTAATAACATTGACAAATCCAAAAAAATTTTCTGGGTGAAAGAAGCCAGATACAAAATATATACTGCATGTTTCCTTTAAATAAAGTTCAAAAATTAGCAAAACAGCTATAATGATCAAGTAATAATGGTGGTCTTTTTTTTTTTTTTTTTGGAGCTCAGGGGTTATATCAGTTGATGCATGAAGGAATTTTTTAAAGTGATGGAAATGTTTTATATCCTGATTTTTGGTAGTTCATATATATATAAAATATTATAAACCTGTACACTTTAGATCTGTGCATTCTTTGAGTACAAATTATAGTTCAATTTTTAAAAATAGCCTTATTTTAAAAATAAGTAATTAATAGGGAAGAGTGGTATCTGCCTGTAATCCTAGGTACTTGGGAGACTAAGGCAGGAGGATCATAAATTTGAAACTCTGCAAGGCCCCCCACCCCAAATAATTGAAAGGGATGGGGTTATAGCTTCATGGTAGAGTGTCACTGTGTTCAATCCCCAGTACTGCGGTAAGTAAGTAAGTAAGTAAGTAAGTAAGTAAGTAAGTAAGTAAGTAAATTGATAAATAGAAGTGAAAGCATTTTTTCAAGATGATTATTAACTCAGGATTGGTTGGAACCACATCTAAATATTTTTTTAGGTCTCTAAGAGGTTAAGTATTTTCTCCCATATTTTTGCATTTCTCTACTTCTTTTTTACCACAGTGATAGTCCAGAACATATCACATAAATGTAAATGACCAGAAAGAGCAGAAAGAACCAGCCCTGTAGGTTAAAGTGGTTAGAAAATCCCAAGAAGATGAATTCAGTGACAAATGATTGATTGCTCATTTCTAATGTTGTCATAGCTACAAAACAGTGAAAAAAGAGACCATGATGAGAATGGAGTGAGAGCACTACCAAACAGGCTTGTTAATCTGCAGCAACATGGCAAATAATATCAAATGAAAAGCAGCCTGGAGACTGATAACCTGTGGGACCGGTCTAAGGGAATCAGACCCATGGAGCCGCACACATTTGCTAGGGTGATGGTGGGTGGTAGTAACCAGAGAATTGCTAGAAGCCAACAGAAAGCCATTTGACCTCATAATGGTGTGAAGTCATTTCTCACTGTCTCAGTAAACTCTGTCTCCTGTTGTCCTTTTATGTAAACATAGGATTTTTGGAGAAGTTCATTTACATTGCAAATGTTAAGAAAAACATTTACAAAGCAGAGTCATCATCTGCAGAAGCAGTCAGTGTTGACTTCAGTGTTTTCCAATGTAGAGTTTTTCTCATTTTACATCAATCTTGATCTCTGTGTTCGGAAAGGCAGAAGTTTACTTTCCCTGTACAATGCTGAAATTATCAGGGCCAGAGCAAAATAGAGAAAAGAAGTTGATGAAGTGGGTTTGGACTGGCCATCTTAAGTATACAGGGAAGATCAGTGGAGTAGAAGGAAAATGAGAGGGCGGAGAGGTTTGAAAAGGGAGTAAATGTGAAAGGTCTTTATGCAGATCATGTTATGTGCACATGGAAGTCTACCACAGGGGACTGCACCTGTATGTATATGTAGAAAGCACCAGTCAGAAATTAACAGATAAATGACCCAAAGAAAGATCAGTAGAGAAAGGAGAGTGGAGGCAGGAAGAGGAGGGAGATGGGGGGTAAGAACTGAATGGAGTAAATCAGATTCCATGCACGTAGAATCTTTTCCAAATCAACCCAACTTCTATGTATAACTATTATGCTCTAATAAAAAAATTAAGAAGATGACATGATCCTATCAGCAAAGAGTGAGATTTGAATTCTTCTTGACCTATTTGTATATTTTTAATTTCTTTCTTTTGTCCAATGGTTCTGGTAATTTCAAGGATGAAGTTGATAGAAGTGGTGAAAGAGGGGGCACCCTGTCTTCTTCCAGTTTTTAGAGTGAATGCTTTCAACCTTTCTCCACTTAGAATGATGCTGCCTTGGGTTTAGCATAGATAGCTTTTACAATGCTTTTACAAAGTTTCTTCTGTCCCTAGTGTTTCTAATGTTTTTTCAGGTAGGGGTGCTATATTTTGTTAAATGCTTCTTCTGCATCTATTGAGATGATCAATAAACTTACATCTCTCTTAAATAAACTTAATCTCTCACCTTTGGCTAAACATTCAGATCATCTCCAGTCCTATAAATATTTTAATGAACATTTTCCTACATAAACATATGTGACCATTTCGAATTATCTCTTCAGAATAAAATTTAAATGTGACATAAAAGAATTTGTTGTGCAGTTTCTATTTAAAACTAGCTCATGGGAGACATTATATTAAGTGAAATAAGCCAGACACATAAAGAGAAATAGCAGTTTTTTACTTCTTTGTGGAAGCTAAAAAGTTGATCTCAGAGAAGTAGGGAGTAGAGTGGTGGTTATTGGATCCTGGGAGAGAATCACAAAAATCATTGTGAGTCTGATTTCTCAAAGACGCATGTGAAGGACTGCCTGAAACATGCCCTCTGAGTGTGGTCTTTAAAAAAAAATAAGAGTGGACTTCTAACAGGGTGCTCAGAAAATCTCTCTCCTCTCCTCATTGGGCAGCAGGAGGTCCATGGGTCTGGCTGCCTAGGAGCTAGCTGTGGTGTTCAAATGGGCAGGAACAGGAAGGCTGGAGAATCTCAATAATCACTAGTAGACTGCATTCTAGGTGAGGGCAGGCTGGAAACAGGCCATCCAGAAGGAAATGGCTTGAGCTCTGAAAATGACAGAATCTGTGGATTTAGGAAACTTTTGTGGGTCTAATCCACTCATAACACCTACTCCCTGGGTCAGTCGACAGTTGCCACAGTTACCACAGGCCTGACCAGAACAATCCGGAGGGGAAGATGCACTCTGGCCTCCTGGCTTGGAGGTTTTGTCTGGGCCAGCTGACCCATTGCTGCCGGCCTGAGATGAGGTGGGACACCGAGGTTGAAGGGAAAAAGGGGGGAAGCGTCCCTAGCTCATGGCAGCCAGAAGGTTGGAGCGGGGGAGGGGACGAGAGAAGACAGTTCGCAGGGGACAAGATGTGATTTCCCAGGGCATGTCCCTGGCTACACTCCACTTTCCCACACTCCTCTCAGAACAGTGGGCCTTCAGATAATTAACCCACAAAATGGATGGATCCACAAATTAGGTCACAAGTCTCACAGTCTAATCATTTCTCCTCTGAACACTGCTACTGTGGCTGACCCTGAGCTTTTGGTGGGGGGATACCTTATTTCTAAGCCACAATATTTCCTACAGTCCATGTGCTTTTGTTAAAATACCTTCATGTAGTCTGGGAGAGTAATCTGGTGCCAAAACAAGATTAAAAGGAAATATCTGGTAACTGAAGATGTGACATTTGGAGCTTGAGGAAAAGCTCTGAAGAGGAGCCCTGGGTGGAGCACTTTAAACTTCTGGTGACGAGGACACAAGAGGGAACCTGGTCTGTGGGGTAGCTGAGTGGCAGGGGCATGACTCATTAAAACATAAAAAAATGTGAAGGAGCATGTCTGGGGAGAGAAAAAGAGAGAAGTAGGTTGGGCCTGGAGTCTGGGTACCTGCGGGTCACCTTGAGGAGATTCCAGGAGGCAGCAGGACAGGTTCCCAAAGATAGGCCTTGGAGTCATTGCTTAGAGTGACTGTGGAAGTCACAGGTGCTCATAAAGCCAAAAGAGAGCAGGGTGAGGAGAGAGGGCCTGATGGACTGTGCGGAAAAGAAGGTGTCCAAAAAGAGGATCATCAGCTATCAGCAAACATTCTGCACCACAGTGTCAAAGCTCTGCTCTTTGTACCAGGCCTTCTGCATCTCAGTCTAAAACCTCTGCTCCCTATAACAGTCCTTCTGCACCCCAGTCTCCAACCTCTGCTCCCTGCAACAATCTTTCTCCACCCCAGTCTCCAAGTTCTACTCTCTGAAACACTCCTTCTGCAACCCAGTCTCGAACATCTGCTCTCTGCCACAGTCCTTCTGAACCTCACTCTGAAAACTCTGCTCTTTGCAACAATCATTCTGCACCCCAGTCTCCAACCTTTCCTCTCTGTAACAGTCCTTCTGCACCTCAGTTTCCAAACTCTGCTCTCTATAATATCTTTCTGCACACCAGTTCCAAACTGTGATATCTGAAACAGGCCTTCTGCACCCCAGTCTCGAACCTCTGCTCCCTGCAAGAATCTTTCTGCAATCCAGTCTCCAAGTTCTGCTCTCTGTAGAGTCCTTCTGCACCCCACTCTCGAACATCTGATCTCTGTAACAGTCCTTCTGCTCCTAAGTCTAAAAAATCTGCTCTCTGCAACAATCATTCTGCAACCCAGTCTCCAAACTCTGCTCTCTGTAACAGTCCTTCTGCTCCTCAGTCTCCAAACTCTGCTCTCTATAATATCCTTCTGCAACCCACTCTCCAAAATGTGATATCTGCAACAGGCATTCTGCACGCCAGTCTCCAAACTCTGCTCCCTTCAAGAATACTTCTTCACCCCAGTCTCCAAGTTCTGCTCTTTGAAAGAGTTGTTCTGCACCCCACTCTCGAACATCTGCTCTCTTCAACAGTCCTTCTGCACCTACATCTCAAAACTCTGCTCTCTGCAACAATCATTCTGCAACCAAGTCTCCAAACTCTGCTCTCTGTAACAGTCCTTCTGCACCTCAGTCTCCAAACTCTGCTCTCTGTAACAGACCTTCTGCACCCCAGTCTCCAAAATCTGCTCTCTGCAATGATCCTTCTTCTCCCCAGGCTCCAAACTCTCCTCTCTGCAATGGGCCTTCTGCACCCCAGTCTCCAACCTCTTCTCTCTTCAATGATCTTTCTGCACCTCAGTTTCCAACCTCTACTATATGTAACAGTTATTCTGCACCCTAGTCTCCAACCTCTGCTCTCTGTAAGATTCTTCTGCACCTCAGTCTCCAACCTCTGCTCTCTGTAACAGTCCATATTCACCCCAGTTTCCAACCTCTGCTCTCTGTAACAATCTTAGGCACCTAAATCTCCAACTTCAGCTCTCTGCAAAGGTAATTCTGCACCCCAGTCTCCAAACTCTGTTCTCTGCAACAGTCCTTCTGCACCACAGTCTCCAAAGTCTGCTTTCTCTATCAGTTCTTCTGTACCCCAGTCTCCAACCTCTGCTCTCTGTAACAGTCCTTCTCCACCTCAGTCTACAACCTCTGCTCTCTGTAACAGGCCTTCTGCAACCTAGTCTCCAGCCTCTACTCTCTGCAACATTTCTTCTGCACTTCAGTCTCCAACCTGTGCTCTCTGTAACTGTCCTTCTGCACCCCAGTCTCCAACATCTGCTCTCTGTAAGTATCGTTCTCCACCATAGTCACCAAACTCTGCTCTCCTCATCGATCATTCCGCACCTCAGTCTCCAAACTCTGCTCTCTGCAACGATTCTTCTGCACCTCAGTCTTCAAGCACTGGTCTCTGTAACAGTCCTTATGCAGCTCAGTCTCCCACCTATGCTCTCTGTAAGATACTTCTGCACATTAGTCTAAAACATCTGCTCTCTGAAATGATCCTTAGAACCCCAATCTCCAACCTCTGCTCACGGTTACAGTCCTTCTGTACAGCAGTCTCTAAACTCTGCTCTCTGTAACGGTCCTTCTACACCCCAGTCTCCAACCTCTACTTTCTGTATTAGTCTTTCTGCACCCCAGTCTCCAAACTCTGCCATCTGTAAAAGTTCTTCTGCACCTCAGTCTCCAAACTCTGCTCTCTGCAACAGTCCTCTGCACCCCAGTCTCCACCCTCTGCTTTCGGTAACAGTTCTTCTGCACCCCAATCTCCAAACTCTGCTCTCTGTAACACTCCTTCTGCAATCCAGTCTCCACCCTCTGATAACTGTAACAATCCGTCTTGACATCAGTCTCCAAACTCTGCTCTCTACAACGTTCCTTCTACTCCTCAGTCTCCAAACTCTACTCTCTGTAAAAGTCCTTCTCCAACCCAGTCTCCAACCTCTGCTCCTTGCAAGAATTCTTCTGCACACCAGTCTCCAAGTTCTGCTCTCTGAAAGAGTCCTTCTGCACCCCACTGTCGAAAAACTTCTCTCTGCACCAGTTCTTCTGCACCTAAGTCTGAAATCTCTGCTCTCTGAAGCAATCATTCTGCAACAAAGTCTCCAAACTCTGCTCTCTGAAACAGTCCTTCTGCACCTCAGTCTCGAAACTCTGCTCTCTATAATATCCTTCTGCACAACAGTCTACAAACTGTGCTATCTGTAACAGTCCTGCTGCACCCCAGTCTCCAACTTCTGCTCTCTGTAACAGGCCTTCAGCACCCCAGTCTCCAACCTCTGCTCTCTGTAAAAGGCCTTCTTCATCCCAGTCTCCAACCTCTTCTTTCTGAAATGATCATTCTGCACCTCAGTCTCCAACCTCTGTTCTCTGCAACAGTCCTTCTGCACCTCAGTCTCCAAACTCTACTCTCTGTAAGATCCTTCTGCAACCCAGTCTACAAACTTCGCTCTCTGTAACAGTCCTTCTGCACCCCAGTATCCAACCTCTGCTCTATGTAACAAACATTCTGCACCCCAGTCTCCAACCTCTGCTCTCTGTAACAGTCCTATACCTTAGTCTCCAAACTCGGCTCTCTGTAACAGTCCTTCCACACCCCAGTCTCCAAACTCTGCTTTGTGTATCAGTCGTTCTGCAACCCAGTCTCCAACGTCTGCTCTCTGTAATATTTCTTCTGCACCTCAGTCTCCAACGTTTTCTCTCTGTAAAAGTTTTTCTGCACACCAGTCTCCAACCTCTGGTCTCTCTAACTGTCCTTCTTCACCTCAGTCTCCAAACTTTTTTCTATGCAAAAGTCTTTCTGCACCTAAGTCTCCAACATCTGCTCTCTGCAACTGTCCTTCTACACCCCAGTCTTCAACCTCTGCTCTCTGGAACAGTCCTTCTATACCCCAGTCTCCATAATCTGCTCTCTGCAACAATCCTTCTGCACCCCAGTCTCCAACGTCTATTCTGCAACAGTCTTTCTGCAACCCAGTCTCCAAATTCTGCTCTCTGTAAGATCATTCTGTACCCCAGTTTCCAACATCTGATCTCTGTAACACTCTTTCTGCACCCCAGTCTCCAAACTCTGCTCTCTGCAATGGTACCCCTGCACCCAGTCTTTAACCTTGTTCTCAAAAACACTTATTCTGTACCGCAGTCTTCAACCTCTGTTCTCTGTAAGGGTCCTTCTTTACCCCAGTCTCTAACCTCTGCTTTCTGTATCAGTCTTTCTGAACCACAGTCTCCAAACTCTGCTCTCTGTAAAAGTCCTACTGCACCTCACTGTGCAATCTCTGCTCTCTGTAACAGTTCTTCTCCACCCCAGTCTCCAACCTCTGCTCTTTGTAACAGTCCTTCTGTACTACAGTCTCCAACCATTGCTCTCTGCAATGGTCCCTCTGCACCCGAGTCTCCAACCTTGTTCTCAACAACAGTTCTTCTGTACCGCAGTCTTCAGACTCTGTTCTATGTAAGAGTTTTTCTCCAACCCAGTCTCTAACCTCTGCTCTCTGTAACCGTCCTTCTGCACCTGAGTCTCCAAACTCTGTGTAATGTATCAGTCATTCTGCACCCCAGTCCCCAACCTCTGATCTCTGTAACAGGCCTTCTGTACCTAAGACTCCAACCTCTGTTCTCTGCAACAGTCTT
The DNA here is from genome assembly GCF_052094955.1 of Ictidomys tridecemlineatus. Taxonomy (NCBI): domain Eukaryota; kingdom Metazoa; phylum Chordata; class Mammalia; order Rodentia; family Sciuridae; genus Ictidomys; species Ictidomys tridecemlineatus. Next base: position 167,819 of record NW_027524612.1, read on the forward strand.
ACTGCGCCCCAATCTCCAACCTCTGCACTCTGCAACAGTCCTTATGCACCTCAGTGTCCAAACTCTTCTCTCTGTAAGATCCATCTGAAACACAGTCTCCAACCTCTGCTTTCTGCAATGGTCCTTCTGATTGCTACAATAGTTATTCTGCACCCCAGTCTAAAACCTCTGCTCTCTGTAACAGTCCTTGTGTACTGCAGTCTCCAAACTCTGTTCTCTGTAAGGGTCCTTCTCGACCACATTCTTCAACCTCTGCTTTCTGTATCAGTCCTTTTGCACTACATTCTCGAAACTCTGCTGTCTGTATCAGGCATTCTGCACCTCAGTCTGCAACCTCTGCTCTCTGCAATAGTCCATATGCACCCCAGTCTCTAATTTCTGCTCTCTGCAACATTTCTTCTGCACCTCAGTCTCCCACATCTGCTGTCTGCAACAGTCCTTCTCAAACCCAGTCTCCAAACTCTGCTCTCTGCAACAGTCCTTCTACACCCCAGTCTTCAAACTATATCTGTCGTTTTTCACCAGAGTCTCAAAGCTCTTCCCTCTGTAACAGTCCTTCTGCAAGTCAGTCTGCAACCTCTGCTCTCTGCAACAGTCCTACTGCACCCCAGTCTCCATCCTCTGCTCTCTGCAACAGTTATTTTGCACCCCATTCTCCAACCTCTGCTCTCTATAACAGTCCTTCTGTACTGCATTCTCCAACATCTGCTCTCTGCAAGGGTACTTCTACACCCAAGTCTCCAACCTCTGCTTTCTGTATCAGTCCTTCTGCACCCCAGTCTCCAACCTTTGCTCTGTGTAACTGTCCCTCTGCACCTTAGTCTCCAACCATTGCTCTCTGCTACAGTCCTTCTAGACCCCAGTCTTAAACCTCTTCTCTCTCTAACAATCCTTCTTCACCTCCGTCTACAACGTCTGCTCTCTGCAATGGTCCTTCTACACCTGAGTCTCCAACATCTACTCTCTGTTACAGTGCTTATACACCTCAGTCTCCAAACTCTGCTCTATGTAAGATCCTTCTGCAACCCAGTCTCCACACTCTGCTCTCTGTAAAAGACCTTCTGCACCCCAGTTACCAAACTCTGCTCTCTGTGTCAGTCCTTCTGCACCCCAGTCTCCAACCTCTGCTCTCTGCAACGATCCCTCTGCACCCAAGTGTCCAACCTCTGCTCGCTGCAACAGTTCTTGTGCAAACCAATCTTCAACATCTGCTCTCTGCAACAGTTTTTCTGTACCTCAAACTGAAAACTCTGCTCTCTGCAATAATCCTTCTGCACCCGAGTCTCCAACCTCTGCTCACTGTAACAGTTCTTCTGTACCTACGTCTCCAACTTCTGCTCTGCATCAGTTCTGCACCCCTGTCTCCCACATCTGCTCTCTGTAACAGACCTTCTTCACCTGAGTCTTCAACCTCTGCTCTGTGTAACAGTCCTTCTGCACCCCAGTGTCCAACCTCTGCTCTCTGTAACGATCTTTCTGCATACCAGTTTTCAACATCTGGTCTCTGCAACAGTCCTTCTGCACCCAAGTATCCAACATCTGATCTCTGCAACAGTCTTTCTGCACCTCAATCCGGAAACTCTGCTTTCTCCAGTGATCCTTCAGCACCCCAGTCTCCAAACTCTTCTCTCCGTAACAGTCTTTCTGCACCTCAGTCTCCAAACTCTGCTCTATGTAAGATCCTTCTGCAACCCAGTCTCCAAACTCTGCTCTCTCTAAGAGCCCTTCTGCACCCCAGTCTCAAACCTCTGCTCTCTGTAACAGGCCTTCTGCACCCCAGTCTCAAAACTCTCCTCTCTGTATCAGTCCTTCTGCACCCTAGTCGCAAAACTCTGCTCTTTGTAACAGTCCTTCTGCATCTCAGTCTCCAACCTCTGCTCCCTGCAAAGATTTTTCTTCAACAAAGTCTCCAATCTATGCTGTCTGCAACAGTCCTTCTGCCCCCCAGTCTCCAACATCTATTCTCTGCAAAAGTCCTTCTGCCCCTCAGTCTTAAAACTCTGCTCTCTGCAAAGACCATTCTGAACTCCAGTCTCCTACTTCTGCTCTCTGTAACAGTCTTTGCACCTCATTCTCATAACTCTGCTCTCTATAAGATCCTTCTACCACCAAGTCTTTAAACTCTGCACTTTATAACAGTCCTTCTGCACAACAGTCTTCAACCTCTGCTCTCGGTAACAGGACTTTTGAAAGCCCGTCTTCAATCTCTGCTCTCTGAAACAGGCCTTCTGCACCCCATTCTCTAACCTCTTATTTCTGCAACTATTTTTCTCCCCCCATTCTCCAAACTCTGTTCTCTGCAACAATCCTTTTGCACCCCAGTCTCCAAACACTGCTCTCTGTAAGATCCATCTGAACCCCAGTATCCAACCTCTGCTCTCTGTAACAGTCCTTCTGCACCCCAGTCTCCAACATATGCTCTCTGCAGCATTCTTTCTGCAGCACAGTCTCCAATATCTGCTCCCTGCAACAGTTTTTTTGCAGCCCAGTCTCCAACTTCTGCTTTCTGCAACAGTCCTTCTGCAGCCCAATCTCCAATGTCTACTCTCTGCAACAGTGCTTCTGCACCTCAGTCTCCTACCTCTGCTCCCTTTAACAGTCCTTCTTCACTCCAGTCTCCAACCTCTCCTCTCTGTAAGATCCTTCTGCACCCCAGACTCCAACCTCTGATCTCTGCAACAGTCTTCTTGCAACTCAGTCTCCAACTTCTGCTCTTTGTAAGATCCTTCAGCACCCCTGTCTCCAAGCTCGGCTTATTTCAAAGATCCTTCTGCACCCCAGTGTCCAAACTCTGCTATATGTAACAGGATTTTGCACCTCAGTCTTCAACCTCTGCTCTCTGCAACAGTCCTTCTGCACCCCAGTGTCCAAACTTCTCCTCTCTTTAAGAGTCCTTCTGCACCTCAGTCTCCATCCTCTGCTCTTTGCAACATTCCTTCTGAAGCCAAGTCTCCATCCACTGCTCTCTGCAACAGTCCTTTTGCACCCCAGTCTCCAAACACTGCTCTCTGTAAGATCCATCTGAACCCCAGTCTCCAACCTCTGCTCTCTGTAACAGTCCTTCTGCACCCCAGTCTCCAACATATGCTCTCTGCAGTATTCCTCCTGCAGCACAGTCTCCAACATCTGCTCTCTGCAACAGTCCTTCTGCAGCCCAATCTCCAACGTCTACTCTCTGCAACAGTCTTTCTGCACCTCAGTCTCCTACCTCTGCTCTCTTTAACAGTCCTTCTGCACTCCAGTCTCCAACCTCTGCTCTCTGCAACAGTTCTTCTGCACCCCAGTCTCCAACCTCTGCTCTCTGCAACCGTACTTCTGCACCCCAGTCCTCAAACTCTGCTGTCTGCAACAATCCTTCTGGACCCCAGTCTCCAACTTTTACTCTCTGGAAGAGTCCTTCTGCACCATAGTCTCCAAACTCTGCACTCTGTAAGATCCATCTGCACTTCAGTTTCCAAATTCGGCTCTTTGTAACATTCCTTCTCGAAAACAGTCTTTAACGTCTGCTTTCTTCAAGTGTCCTGCATCACGCCTGTCTCCAACCTCTGTCCTCTGCAACAGTCCTGCTGCTCCCAAGTCTTTAACATCTGCTCTCTGTAACAGTCCTTTGGCAACCCAGTCTCCAAACTTTGCTTTCTGTATCAGTCCTTTTGAACACCAGTCTCAAAACTATACTCTGTGTGTCTATCCTTCTGCACCTTAGTCTTTAACCTGTGCTCTCTGTATCTTTCCTTCTACACCATAGTCTCCAACCTATGCTCTCTGTAACAGTTTTTCTATTCCGCAGTCTCCAAACTCTGGTCTTTGTAACGGTCCTACTGCACCCCAATTTCCAACATCTGCTTTCTGTAACAGTCCTTCTGCACATCAGTCTGCAAACTCTGCTCTTTCTAACAGTACTTCTACACCTCAGTTTCCAAACTCTGCTCTCTGTAACAGTCATTCTGCACCTCAGTCTGACACCTCTCCTCTCTGCATAATCCTTCTGCACCTCAGTCTCCAACCACTGCTCTCTGTAACAGTCAACCTGCACCTCAGTCTCCAACCTCTGCTCTTGGTAAGATCCTTCAGGAACCCACTCTACAAACTGTTCTCTCTATAACTGTCCTTCTACACCCCAGTCTCCAACCTCTCCTCTCTGTAACAGTCCATCTGCACCTCAGTCTCCAAATTATGCTGTCGGTAAGATGCTTCTGCACCCCTGTATCCAACCTCTGCTCTCTGTAACAGGACTTCCACACCTCAGTCTCAAAGCTCTTGTCTCTGCAACAGTCCTTTTCCAACCCAGTCTCAAACCACTGCTCTCTACATCAATTTATATGCACACTAGTTACCAATATCTGTTCTCTGCAACAGTCCTTCTTCACCTCAGTCTTAAAACTCTGCAATTTGCAACGACCCTTCTGCACCTCTGTCTCCTACCTCGGCTCTCTGTAACAGTCCTTCTGAGCCTCAGTCTCCAAACTCTGCTCTCTGTGAGTCCCTTCTGCTACCCAGTCTTTAAACTCTGCACTTTGTACCTGTCCTTCTGCACAACAGTCTCCAACTTATGCTCTATGTAACAGGACTTCTGCAACCCAGTCTCCAACCTCTGCTCTCTGTAACAGGCCTTCTGCACCCCAGTCTCCAACCTCTTCTCTCTGCAACGATTCTTCTCCACCCCGGTCTCCAACATCTTTTCTCTGCAACAGTCATTTTGAACCCCAGTCTCCAAACTCTGCTCTCTGTAAGATCCATCTGAACCCCAGTCTCCAACCTATGCTCGCTGTAACAGTTCTTCTACACCCAAGTATCCAAACTCTGTTCTCTGTAACAGTCATTCTGCACCTCAGTCTCCAACCTCTGCTCTCTGTAACATTCTTTCTGCACCCCAGTCTTCAACATCTGCTCTCTGCAACACTTTTTCTGCACTCCAGTCTCCAAACTCCGCTCTTTGCAACGATCCTTCTGGACCCCAGTCTCCAACCTCTGCTCTCAGCAACAGTCCTTCTGCACCACAGTCTCCAACCTCTGCTCTCTGTAAGTTCCTTCTGCACTCCAGTTTCCAAACTCTGCTCTCTATAACATTTCTTTTCTACCCCAGTCTCCAAAATCTGTTCTCTGTATCTATCCTTCTGCACCTCAGTCTCCAACCTATGCTCTATGTAAGAGTCCTTCTGCACCCCAGTCTCCAACCTCTGCTCTAGGTAACAGTCCTATACCGCAGTCTCCAAACTCTGCTCTTTGAAACGGTCCTTCTGCATTTTAATTTCCAAACTCTGCTTCCTGTAACAGTTTTTCTGCACCTGTGTCTCCAAACTCTTCTTTCTGTAACTGTCCTTTTACACTCAAGTCTCCAACCATGCTCTCTGTAAAAGTCCACCTGTATCTCAGTCTGAAACCTCTTCTCACCACGATTCTTCTGCACCTCAGTCTCCAAACACTTCTCTCTATAACAGTCCAACTGCAGCTCAGTCTCTAACCACTGCTCTCTGTAACATCTTTCAGCAACCCAGTCTCAAAACACTGCTCTGTATAACAGTCCTTCAGCACCCCAGTCTTTAACATCTACTCTCTGTAACAGGCCTTCTGCATGCCAGTCTCCAAAGTCTGCTCTATGCAACGATCATTCTGCATGCCCGTCTCCAACCTCTGCTCTTTGCAATGATCCAATTAAACCTCAGTCTCCAACCTCTCATCTCTGAAACAGTCTTTCTGCACCTAAGTCTCCAACCTCTGCCTTCTGTAATAGGCCTTTTGCACCCCAATCTCCAATCGCTGCTCTCTGTAACAGTCCTTCCGCAACTCAGTCTCCAACCCCTGCTCTCTGTAACAATCCTTCTGCACTCCAGTCTCTAAAATCTGCTCTCTGCAACAGTCGTTCTGCACCCAGTCTCCAAACTCTGCTCTCTGCAACGAACCTTCTGGACCCCAGTCACCAACGTCTGCTCTCTGCAACATTCCTTCGGCAATACAGTCTCCAACATCTGCTCTCTGTAAGATCCTTCTGCACTCCAGTTTTCAAACTCTGCTCTCTGTATAATTTCTTCTCCACCCCAGTCTCAAACCTCTGTCCTCTGCAACAGTCCTTCTGCTCCCCAGTCTCCGAGATCTGCTCTCTGTAACAACCTTATGTACCGCAGTTTCCAAACTCTGTTCTCTGTAATGGTACTTCTGCAACCCAGTCTCTAACCTCTGCTTTTTGAATCAGTCTTTCTGAACCCCAGTCTCCAAACTCTGCTCTTTGTATTTATCCTTCTGTACCTCAGTCTTCAACCTGTGCTCTCTGTAACAGTCCTTCTACACCTCAGTCTCCAAACTCTACTCTCTGTAACAGTACTTCTGCACCTCAGTCTGAAACCTCTGCTCTTCACGCTTCTTCTGCACCCAATTCTCCAACTACTGCTCTCTGTAACAGTCCACCTGCACCTCAGTCTCCAACATGTGCTCTCTGTAAGTTCCTTCAGCAAACCAGTCTCCAAACTCTGCTCTCTGTAACAGTTTTTCTGCACCCCAGTCTCCAACCTTTCCTCTCTGTAACAGGCCTTCTGCACTGCAGTCTCGAAACTCTGCACTCTATAGCAGGCCTTCTGCACCCTACTCTCCATCCTCTGCTCTCTGCAATGATCCTTCTGCATCCCAGTCTTCAACCTTTGCTCTCTGCAATGATCCTACTGCACCCCAGTCTCAAAATTCTGATCTCTGCAACAGTCCTCCTGCACATCAGTCTTCAAATTGTGCTCTCTGTAAGATCTTAGTGCACACCTGTCTCAAAACTCTGCTCTCTGTAACAGTCCTTCTGCACCCCAGTCTCAAACTTCTGCTCTCCGCAAGAGTCATTCAGTACCCCAGTCTTCAAACGCTGCTCTCTGCAACAGTCCTTCTGCACACTAGTTACCAACATCTGCTCTCTGCTACAGTACTTCTGCACCCCAGTCTTCAACCACTGCTCTCTGTAACAGTCCTCCTGTACTACAGTATCCAGCCTCTGCTCTCTGTAACGGTCTTTCTGCACCCCAGACTCCAATCTCTGCTTTCTGTATCAGTTTTTCTGTACCCCAGTGTCCAAACTCTGCTCTCTGTAAGAGTCCTTCTGCAGCTCAGTCTCCAACCTCTGATCTCTGCAACAGTCCCTCTGCAACTCAGTCTCCAAATTCTGCTCTCTGTAAGATCCTTAGGCACCCCTGTATTTAACCTCTGCTCTCTGAGACTGTCCTTCTGAACCCGAGTCTCCAAACTTTGCTCTCTGTAACAGGACTTCCGCACCTCAGTCTCCAACCTTTGCTCTCTGTCACAGTCCTTCTGCACCCCAGTCTCCAACCTCTACTTTCTACAACAGTCCTTCTGGACCCTAGTTACCAACATCAGCTCTCTTCAACAGTCCTTCTGCACGCCAGGTTCTAACATCTGCTCTCTGCAACAGTCATTCTGCACCTGAGTCTGAAAACTCTGCTCTGTGCAACGACCCATCTGCACCCCATTCTTCTACCTCTGCTCTCTGTAACAGTCCTTCTGCACCTCAGTCTCCCAACTCTGCCCTCTGTTTGATCCTTCTGCAACCCAGTCTTTAAACTCTGCACTCTGTAACAGTCCTTCTGCACAACATTCTCCAACTTCTGCTCTCTGTAACAGGACTTGTGCAACCCAGTCTCCAACCTCTGCTTTGTGTAACAGGCCTTCTGCACCCCAGTCTCCAACCTCTTCTTACTGCAACGATTCGTCTTCACCCCAGTCTCCAACATTTGCTCTCTGCAACAGTCATTTTGCACCCCAGTCTCCAGATTCTGCTCTCTGTAAGATCCATCTGAACCCCAGTCTCCAACCTCTTCTCTCTGTAACAGAAGTTCTGCAACCCAGTCTCCAAACTCTTCTCTCTGTAACAGTCCTTCTGCACCTCATTCTCAAACCTATTCTCTCTGCAACAGTCTTTCTGCTCCCCAGTCTCCAATATCTGCTCTCTGTAACAGTCCTTCTGTACTGCAGTGTCCAAACTCTGCTCTCTGTTTTGGTTCTTCTACACCCCTGTCTCCAAACTCTGCTTTCTATATCAGCGTGTCTGAACCCCAGTCTCCAAAATCTTTTTTCTGTATCCATCCTTCTGCACCTCAGTCTCCAACTTGTGCTTTTTGTAAGAGTCCTTCTGCATCCCAGTCTCCAACCTCTGCTCTCGGTAACAGTCCTAAACTGCAGTCTCCAAACTCTTCTCACTTTAACGGTCCTTCTGCACTCCAATTTTAAACCTCTGCTTCCTGTAACAGTCCTTCTACACCTCAAACTGAAACCTCTGCTCTCTGCATGATCCTACTTCACCCTAGTCTCCACCCACTCCTCTCTGTAACAGTACACCTGCACATCAGTCTCTAACCTCTGCTCTTTGTAAGAACCTTCAGCAACCCAGTCTCCAAACTCTGCTCTCTATAACAGTCCTTCTGCACCCCAGTCTCCAACCTCTTCTCTCTGTAGCAGGCCTTCTGCACCCCAGTCTCCAAACTCTGCTCTCTGCAACGATCCTTCTGCATCCCAATCTCCAACTTCTGCTCTCTGCAATGATCCTACTTCACCTCAGTCTCCAACCTCTGATCTCTGCAACAGTCCTTCTGCACCTCAGTCTCCAACTTCTGCTCTCTGTAAGATCCTTCTGCATCCCTGTCTCCAAGATCTGCTATTTGCAACGATCCTTCTGCAACCCAATCTTCAACCTCTGTTCTATGTAACAGGACTTCTGCACCTCAGTCTCCAACGTCTGCTCTCTGCAACAGTCCTTCTGCACCCCAGTCTCTAAATTCTGCTCTCTGTAACAGTTCTTCTGTACTGCATTCTCCAACCTCTACTCTCTGTAACGTTCTTTCTGCACCCGATACTAGAGTCTCTGTTTTCTGTATCAGTCCTTGTGGACCCCAGTCTCTAACTTCTGCTAAGTGTCTTTCTGCACCTTAGTTTCCAACCTCTGCTCTCTGTAACAATCCTTCTGCACCCTAGTCTGCAACCTCTGCTCTCTTCAACTGTCCTTCTGCACTTCAGTCTCCAACCTCTGCTCTCCGCAACAGTCCTTCTGCACCCAAGTCTCCAAAATCTGCTCTCTGTAACAATCCTTCTGCACCTCAGTCTGCAAACTCTGTTCTCTGCATCGGTCCTTCTGCACCACAGTCTCCAACCTATACTCTCTGTAACAGTACTTCTGCACTTCAGTCTCAAACCTCTGCTCTCTGTGGGATCCTTCGCCAACCCAGTCTCGCCACTCTTCTCTCTGTAACATTCCTTCTGCACACCAGTTCAATCTCTTCTCTCTGCAACGATCATTCTTAACCCCAGACTCCAACGTCTGCTCTCTTCAACAGTCCTTCTACGCCCCAGTCTCCAACCACTGGTCTCTGCAACAGTCTTTCTGCACCACAGTCTGAAAACTCTGCTGTCTGAAACAAACCTCCTACACCTCAGTCTCCTACCTCTGCTGTCTGTTAAAGTCCTTCTGCACCTCAGTCTCCAACATCTGCTCTTTGTAAGATCTATCTGAACCCCAGTCTCCAACATCTGCTCTCTGTAACAGTCTTTTTGGACCCCAGTCTTCAACGTCTGCTCTCTGAAACAGTCTTTCTGCACCACTGTCTCCAACCTCTGCTCTCTGTAAGATCTTTCTGCACTCCAGTTTCAAAACTCTGCACTTTCTAACATTCCTTCTCTAACCTAGTCGCAAACCTCGGCTTTCTGCAAGGGTCCTGTGGCAACCCAGTCTCCAAAATCTGTCCTCTGCAACAGTCCTTCTGCTCCCCAGTCTCCAATATCTTCTCTCTGTAACAGTCTTTTGTACCACATTTACTAAACTCTGCTCCCTGTAACAGACCTTCTGCACCCCAGTCTCAAACCTCTGCTTTCTGTATCAGTCCTTCTGAACCCCTTTATCCAACCTCTGCTTTCTGTGTCTATCCTTCTTCACCTCAGTCTCCAACCTGTGCTTTCTGTAACAGTCTTTCTGAACCCAAGTATCCCACCTATGCTCTCTGTAACAGTCCTTTTATACCGTAGTATCCATTCTCTGCTCCCTGTAAAGGTCCTTCTGCACCCCAATTTACAACCTCTGCTTTCTGTAACAGTCCTTCTGCATCTCAGTCTGAAACCTCTGCTCTCCACAATCCTTCTGCACCCCAGTCTTCAACCACTGCTCTCTGTAACAGTCCACCAGCACCTTAGTCGCCAACCTCTGCTATCCGTAAGATCCTTCAGCAACCCAGTCTTTAAAATCTGCTCTCTTTACCAGTCCTTCTGCACCCCAGTCTCCAACGGCTCCTCACTGTAACAGGTCTACTGCACGGAACTCTATAGCCTCTGCTCTCTGCAACAATCCTTCTGCACCCCAGTCTTTAACCTCTGCTCTCTGCAATGGTCCTACTGCACCCCAGTCTCCAACCTCTGATCTCTACAACAGTCCTTCTGCACCTCAGTCTCCAAATTCTGCTCTCTGTAATATCCTCCTGCACCGCTCTCTCAAACCTCTGCTCTCTGTAACAGTCCTTCTGCACCCCAGTCTCCAACCTCTGCTCTCCGCAACAGTTCTTCTGCACCCCAGTCTCCAAACTCTGCTCTAAGCAACAGTCCTTCGGCACCCTAGTTACCTTCATCAGCTCTCTTTTACAGTCTTTCTCCACCCCAGGTTCCAAACACTGCTCTCTGTAACAGTCTTCCTGTACTGCAGAATCCATCCTCTGTTCTCTGTAATGGTCTTTCTGCACCCCAGACTCCAATCTCTGCTTTCTGTATAATTCCTTCTGCACCCCAGTCTCCTACCTCTGCTCTCTATTACAGTCCATCTGCACCCCAGTATCCAAAGTCCGCTATTTGCAACAGTACTTCTGAACACCTGTCTCCAACCTCTGCTCTCTGTAACAATATTTCTGCACCTCAGTCTCCAAACTCTGTACTCTGCAAAGTTACTTCTGCACCTCAGACTCCAACATGTATTCTCTGTAACAGTCTTTCTGCACCTGATTCATTAACCTCTGCTCTCTGTAGGATCCTTTTCCAACCCAGTCTCCAAACTCTGCTCTCTGTAACAGTCCTTCTGCACACCAGTCTCCAACCTCTTCTCTCTGCACCGCTTCTTCTTCACCCCAGTCTCCAAGCTCTGCTCTCTGCAACAGTCCATCTGCACACCAGTCTCCAACATCTGCTCTCTTCAACAGTACTTCAGCAACTCAGTCTAAAAACTCTTCTCTCTGCAACAATCCTTCTGAACCTCAGTCTACTACCTCTGCTCTCTCTAAGACCCTTCTGCAACCCAGTCTCCAAACTCTGCTCTCTGTAACAGTCTTTCTGCAGACTAGTTTCCAACCTCTTCTCTCTGTAACAGGAATTTTACAACCCAGTGTCTAACCTCTGCTCTCTGTAACAGGCTTTCAGAAACCCAGTCTCCAACCTCTTCTCTCTGCAATGATTTTTCTTCACCCCAGTCTCCAACCTCTGCTCTCGGCAACAGTCCTGCACCCTAGTCACCAAACTCTGCTCTCTGTAAGATCCTTATGCACCCCAGTCTCCAACCTCTTCTCTCTGCAACGATTCTTGTCCATCACAGTCTCCAACCTCTGCTCTCTGCAACAGTCCTTTTGCACTCCAGTCTCTAAACTCTGCTCTCTGTAAGATCCGTCTGAACCCCATCTCCAAACTCTGCTCTCTGTAACAGTCCTTCTGCACACAAGTCTCCAAACTCTGATCTCTGTAACTGTCCTTCTGCACCTCAGTCACTAAAATCTGCTCTCTGCAACAATCCATCTGGACCCCAGTCTCCAACTTCTTCTCTGTGCAAAAGTCCTTCTGCACCACAGTCTCCAACCTCTGCTATCTATAAGATCCTTCTGCACTCCAGTTTCTAAACTCTCCTCTCTGTAAAATTCCTTGTCCACAACAGTCTCAAACTTCTGTCCTCTGCAACAGTCCTTCTGCTCCCCACTTTCCGAGATCTGCTCTGTGTAACAGTCCTTCTGTACCGCAGTCTCCAACCTCTGCTCTCTGTAACAGCCCTTCTGCATCCCAGTCTCAAACCTCTGCTATTGGTAACAGTCCTATACCGCAGTCTTCAACCTCTGCTCTCTTTAACGGTCCTTGTGCATCCCAATTTCCAAACTCTGCTTCCTGTAACAGTCCTTCTGCTCCTGAATCTCCAAACTCTGCTCTCTGTAACACTCCTTCTACAACCCAGTCTCCAACCTCTACTCTCTGCAACAGTCATTCTGCACCTCAGCCTGAAAATTCTCCTGTCTGGAACGAACCTTCTGCACCCCAGTCTCCTAACTCTGCTATCTGTAACAGTCCATCTACACTTCAGTCTCCAAACTCTACTCTCTTTAACAGTTCGTCTGCACCTCAGTCTCCAAATTCTGCTCTCTATAAGATCCTTCTGCACCGCTGTCTCCAAACTCTGCTCTCTGTTACAGTATTTCTGCACCCCAGTCGCAACCTCTGCTCTACGCAACAGTTCTTCTCCACCCCAGTCTACAACATCTGCTCTCTGCAACAGTTCTTCGGCAACCTAGTTACCAACATCAGCTCTCTTTTACACTCTTTCTGCACCCCAGTCTCCAACCTCTGCTCTCTGTAACAGTCCTCCTGTACTGCAGAATCCAACCTCTTCTGTCTGTAACGATCTTTCTGCACCCCAGACTCCAATCTCTGCTTTCTGTATCAGTCCTTCTGCACCCCAGTCTCCAACCTCTGCTCTCTATAACAGTCGTTATGCACCCCAGTCTCCAAAATCCGCTATCTGCAACGTTCCTTCTGCACCCCATTCTCCAACCTCTGCTCTCTGTAACATTCCTTCTTGACCTCAGTCACCAAACTCTGTACTCTGCAACGTTACTTCTGCACCTCAGTCTCCAACATCTACTCTCTGTATCAGTCTTTCTGCAACTGATTCTTAAACCTATGCTTTCTGTAGGATCCTTTTCCAACCCAGTATCCAAACTCTGCTCTCTGTAACAATCCTTCTGCACACCAGTCGCCAACCTCTGCTCTCTGCACCGATCCTTCTTCACCCCAGTCTCCAACATCTGCTCTCTGCAACAGTCTTTCTGCACACCAGTCTCCAACATCTGCTCTCTGCAACAGTCCTTCAGCAACTCAGTCTAAAAACTCTTTTCTCTGCAAGGATCCTTCTGCACCTCAGCCTACTACCTCTGCTCTCTGTAAGACCTTTCTGAAACCCAGTCTCCAAACTCTGTTCCTTCTGCAGAATAGTTTCCAACCTCTGCTCTCAGTAACAGGATTTTTGCAACCCAGTCTCTAATCTGCTCTCTGTAACAGGCCTACAGAACCCCAGTCTCCAAACTCTTCTCCCTGTAATGATTTTTCTCCACCCCAGCCTCCATCCTCTGCTCTCGGCAACAGTTCTTCTGCACCCTCGTAACCAACCTCTTCTCTCTGTAAGATCCTTATGCAATCCAGACTCCAACCTCTTCTCTCTGCAACGATTCTTCTCCATACCAGTCTCCAACATCTGCTCTCAGTAACGTTCCTTTTGCAACCCAGTCTCCAAACTCTGATCTTTGTAAGATCCATCTGAACCCCAGTCTCAAACCTCTGCTCTCTGTAACAGTCCTTCAGCAAACCAGTCTCCAAACTCTGCTCTCTGTAACTGTCCTTCTGCACCTCAGTCTCCAAACTCTGCTCTCTGTAACAGTCTTTCTGGACATTAATCTCCAACCTCTACTCTCTGCAACAGTCCTTGTACATCCCAGTCTAAAACCTCTGCTCTCTGCATCAGTCCTTCTGCACCCCTGTCTCAAACCTCTGCTCTCTGTAACAAACATTCTGCACCTCAATGTCCAACCTCTGATCTCTGCAATGGTCCTTCTTCACCTAAGTCTCCAACCTCTACTCTCTGTAACAGTGCGTCTGCACCTAAGTCTCCATTCTCTGCTCTCTGTAAGATTTTTCTGCAACCCAGTCTTCAAACTCTGCTCTCTGTAACAGTCCTTCATCACCCAAGTCTCCAAATTGTGCTTTTTGTAACAGGCTTTCTGCACTCCAGTCTGCAACCTCTGCTCTCTGTATCAATCCATCTGCACCCCAGTCTCCAACGTCTGCTATTTGTAACTGTCCTTCTGCACCCCAGTCTTTAACCTCTGCTCTCTGCAACACTCCTTCTGCACCTCAGTCTCCAAACTCTGCTTTCTGCAACAGTCCTTCTGCACTCAAGTCTCCAACATCTTCTCTCCACAACATTCTTTCTGCACCCCATTCTCCAACCTGTGCTCTTAGTAAAAGTTTTTCTGCACCCCAGTCTCTGAACTCTGCTCTCTGTACATATTTTTCTGCACCCAAGTCTTGAACCTGTGCTCTCTGCAACGATCATTCTGCATCTCAGTCTCCAACCTCTGCTCTCTGCAACGATCCTTCTGCACCCCAGTCTCAAACCTCTGCTCGCTGCAACAGTTCTTGTGAACCCCTGTCACCAACATCTGCTTCCTGCAACAGTTCTTCTGTACCTCAGTCTGAAAACTCTGCTCTCTGCAACAGTTCTTCTACACCCCAGTCTTCATACTCTGATCGCCCTAACGATCCTTGTGCACCCCAGTCTCCAACGTCTGCTCTCTGAAACAGTCCTTCTACACCCCAGTCTCCAACAAATGCTCTCTGCAACAGTCCTTCTACACCCTAGTCTCAATACTCTGCTCGCCCAAACGATCCTTCTGCACCCCAGTCTCCAAACTCTCTTCTCTACATCAGTTCTTCTGCACCCCAGTCTCCAACCTCGGCTCTCTGTAACAGTCCTTCTGTACCACCGTCTCTAACCTCTGTTCTTTGTAAGGGTCCTTATGCACCCCAGTATCCAACCTCTGCTTTCTGTATCAGTCGTTTTGCACCACCTTCTCCAAACTCTTTCCTCACTAACAGTCTTTCTGCAACTCAGTCTGCAACCTCTTCTCTCTGCAACAGTCCTTCTGCACCCCAGTCTCCATCCTCTTCTCTCTGCATCCGTCCTTTTGCACCCCAGTCTCCAACATCTGCTCTCTGCAACAATCATTCTCCACCTTAGTCTCCAACCTCTGCTCTCTGAAACAGTCCATCTGTACTGCATTCTCCAAACTCTGCTCTAGGTAAGTGTACTTCTGCACCTGAGTCTCCAACCTCTGCTTTCTGTATCAAGCTTTCTGCACCCCAGTCTCCAAACTGTGCTCTGTGTAACTCTACTTCTGCACCTTAGACTTCAACCTCTGCTCTCTGGTACCCTCTTTCTGGACCCAAATTTCCAAACTATACTCTCTGCAACAGTCCTGCAACATTGCAGTCTAAAACCTCTGCTCTCTGCAACAGTCCTTCTGCACGCCAATCTCGAACCTCTACTCTCGGCAACAGACCTTCTGAACCTTAGTCTTCAACCTCTGCTCTCTGCAACATTCCTTCTGCACCCCAGTATCAAACCATTGCTCTTTGTAAAAGTCTGTCTGCATCCCAGTCTCTAACCTCTGCTCTCTGTAACGATCCTTCTGCACCTCAGTCTCAAACCTCCCCTCTCTGTAACAGTTCTTCTGCACCTCAGTCTCCAAACTGTTTTCTCTTCAAGATCCTTCTGAAACCCAGTCTCCAACATCTCCTCTCTGTAACAGTCCTTCGGCAACCCATTCTTTAACCTCTGCTCTCTGCAACAGTCCTTCTGCACCTCAGTCCCCAACCTCTGCTTTCCTCAGCAATCCTTCTGCAAACAAATTGCCAACATCTGCTCTCCGCAACATTCCTTCTGCACCAAAGTCTCCAAACTGTGCTCTCTGTAAAAGTCCTTCTGCATCCCAGTCTCCAAACTCTGCTCTCTATAACGATCCTTCTGCACCAATGTCTCGAACCTCTGCTCTCTGCAACGATCCTTCTGCACCTCAGTCTCCAACCTCTGCTCTCGGCAACGATCCTTCGGCACCCCAGTCTCAAACCTCTGCTAGCTGCAACAGTCTTTCTGCACCCCAGTCTCCAACCTCTGCTCAATGTAATAGTCTTTCTGCACCTCAGTCTCCAACCTCTGCTTTCTGCAACAGTTTTTATGCACCCTAGTCTCCAAGTACTGCTTTCTACAACATTCCTTCTGCACCCCAGTCTCCAACTTGTGCTTTCTGCAATGATCCTTCTGCACCTCATACTCCAACCTCTGCTCTCTGAAAAGATCCTTCTGCACACCAGTCTCCTACCTCTGATCTCTGTAACAGTTCTTTTGAACCCCAGTCTCCAACATCTTCTCTCTGCAAAAGTTCTTGTGTACCTCAGTGTGAAAACTCTGCTCTCTACAATAATCCATCTGCACCCCAGTCTCCAAACTCTGTTCTCTGTAACAGTCCTTCTGTACCTGAGTCTACAATCTCTGCTCTATGAAACACTCCTTCTGCACGCAAGTCCCAAACATCTACTCTCTGAAATAGTCCTTCTACACCCCAGACTCAAACCTCTGCTCTCTGCAACAGTCCATCTACACCCCAGTCTCTATACTCTTCTCCACCCAGAGATCCTTCTGCACCCCAGTCTCCAACCTCTGCTCTCTGCAAGATCCTTCTGCACACCAGTCTCCAACCGTTGCTCACTTTAACAGTACTTCTGCAACCCAGCCTCCAACCTCTGCTCTCTGTAAGAGGCCTTCTGCAACCCAGCCTCTAACCTCTGCTTTCTGTAAGAGGCCTTTTGCACCCCAGTCTCCTACCTCTTCTCTCTAAAACAGTCCTTCTGCACCCCAGTCTCCTACCTCTGCTCTCTGTAAGATCCTTCTGCACACAAGTCTCTAACCCCTGCTCGCTGTAACAGTTTTTCTGGAACCTATCTCCAAACTCTTCGTAACAGGCCTTCTGCACCCATGTCTCCAACCTCTGCTTTCTGTAACAGGCCTTCAGCACCCAAGTCTTTTAACTCTGCTCTCTGTAACAGGCCTTCTGCACCCCTGTCTCCCACCTCTTCTCTCTGCAACGATCCTTCTGCACCTCAGTCTCCAACCTCTGCTCTCTGCAACAGTCCTTTTGCACTCCAGTCTCCAAATTGTGCTCTCTGTAAGATCCTTCTGCATCCCAGTCTCCAATATCTGCTCTCTGTAACAGTCCTTCTGCACCCCAGTACCCAACGTCTGCTCTCTGAAAAAGTCCTTCTGCACCTCAGTTTCCAAACTTTGCTCTCTGTAATGGTCCTTCTGCACCCCAGTATCCAACATCTGCTCACTGCAACGATCCTTCTTCTCAACAGGCTCCAACATCTGCTCTCTGCAATTGTCTTTCTGTACCCCAGTCTACAAACTCTGCTCTCTGTAACAGTCCTTCTGTACCGCAGTCTCCAAGCTCTTCTCTCTGTAATGGTCCTTCTGAACCCCAATTGCCAAACTCTGCTTTCTGTAACAGTCCTTCTGCAAATCAGACTCCAAACTCTGCTCTCTGTAACAGTCCATCTGAGCCGCAGTCTGAAACCTCTGCTCTCTGTAATGGTCCTTATGCACCCCAGTCTCCAACCTCTGCTCTCTGTAACAGGTTTTCTGCAACCCAGTCTCCAAACTCTGCTCTGTAACAGGACTTCTGCACCCCAGTCTCCAAACACTTCTCTATGCAACGATCCTTCTGCACCTCAGTCTCCAACCTCTGTTCTCTGCAACAGTCCTTCTGCACCCCAGGCTTCAAACTCTCCTCTCTGTAATAGTCCTTCTGTACCACAGTCTCCAACCTCTTCTCTCTCTAACAGTCATTCTGCACCCCAGTTACCAAATGCTTCTTTGTGTATCAGTTATTCTGCACCCCAGTCTCCAACCAGTGCTCTCTGTATAAGTCCTTCTGCACCTCAGTCTCCAACTTCTGCTTTCTGCAACAGTCCTTCTATACCCCAGTCTCCAGCCTCTGCTCTCTGTAAGATCCTTCTGCACCCCAGTTTCAAAACTCTGCTCTATGTGACATTCCATCTGAACCCCAGTCTTTAGCCTCTGCTCTTTGTAACAGTACTTATGTACCACAGTCTCCAGTCTCTGCTCACTGCAACATTTCCTCTGCACACCACTCACCAAACTGTGCTCTCTGTAACTGTCTTTCTTACCCCAGTCTCCAACCTCTGCTCTCGTTAACGATCCTTCTGCAACTCAGTCTTCAACTGATGCTCTCTGAAACAGGCTTTCTGCACCTCAGTCTCCAACCTTTTTTCTCTGTAACAGTTCTTCTGCACCGCAATCTCAAACCTCTGCTCTCTGTAACAGTCCTTCTGCAACCCAGTCTCCAAACTCTTCTCTCTGCAACGATCCTTCTGCACCTCAGTCTCCAAACTCTGATCTTTGCAACAGTCCTTCTGCACCCCAGTCTCCAGACTCTGCTCTCTATAAGATCCTTTTGCATCACTTTCTCCAACCTCTGCTCTCTGTAACAGTCCTCCTGCACCCCAGTACCCAACCTCTGCTCTCTGTAAAAGTCCTTTTGCACCTCAGTCTCCAAACTTTGCTCTCTGTAATGGTCCTTCTGCACCCCATTCTCCAAAGTCTGCTCTCTGTAACAGGCCTTCTGCAACCCAGTCTTTCAACTCTGCTCTGTAACAGAACTTCTGCACCCAGGTCTCCAACCACTTCTCTATGCAACGATCCTTCGCACCTCAGTCTCCAACCTCTGTTCTCCGCAACAGTCCTTCTGCACCCCAGGCTTCAAACTCTGCTCTCTGTAATAGTCCTTCTGTACTGCAGTCTCCAACCTCTGCTCTCGGTAACGGTCATTCTGCACCCCAGTTTCCAAATGCTGCTTTGTGTATCAGTTATTCTTCACCCCAGTCTCCAACCAGTGCTCCCTGTAAAAGACCTTCTGCACCTCAGTCTCCAACGTCTGCTTTCTGCAACAGTCCTTCTGCACCCCAGTCTCAAACTTCTGCTCACTGCAACAGTCCTTCTATACCCCAGTCTCAAACCTCTGTGCTCTGCAATGATCCTTCTGCACCACAGTCTCCAACGTCTGTTCTCTGCAACAGTGTTTCTGACCCCAGTCTCCAGACTCTGCTCTCTGTAAGATCCTTCTGCACCCCAGGTTTCAAATTCTGCTCTCTGTGACATTCCTTCTGAACCCCAGTCTCCAGCATCTGCTCTTTGTAACAGTACTTCTGTACCACAGTCTCCAATCTCTGCTCACTGCAACATTTCCTCTGCACACCACTCTCCAAACTGTGCTCTCCGTAACTGTCTTTCTGACCCCAGTCTCCAAACTCTGCTCTCTGTAACGATCTTTCTGCACCTCAGCCTTCAATCTCTGCTCTCTGCAATGATCCTTCTGAACCAAGTTTGCAACCTCTACTCTCTGCAACGATCCTTTTGCACCCCAGTTTCCAACCTCTGCTAACAGTAACAGACCTTCTACACCTCTGTCTCCAACCTTTCCTCCCTATACGAATCCTTCTGCACCTCAGTCTCCAACGTCTGCTCTCTTTAACAGTCCTTCTGCACCTCAGTCTCCAAACTCTGCTCTCTGTAACCGGCTTTCTGTACCCCAGTCTCTAAACTTTGCTCTCTGTAACAGTTCTTCTGCACCCCAATCTCGAACCTCTGCTCTCTGTAACAGTCCTTCTGCAACCCAGTCTCCAACCTCTTTTCTCTGCAACGATCCTTCTGCACCTCAGTCTCCAACCTCTGCTCTATGCATCAGTCTTTCTGAACCCTAGTCTAAAGACTCTGCTCTCTTTAAGATCCTTTTGCATCCATTTCTCAATCCTCTACTCTCTGTAACTGTCCTCATGCAACCCAGTATCCAAACTCTGCTCTCTGTAAAATTCCTTTTGCACATCAGTCTCCAAACTTTGCTCTCTGTAATGGTCCTTCTGTACCCCAGTCTCCAAACTCTGTTCTCTGTAACAATCCTTCTGCACCTCAGTCTCCAACATCTGCTCTCTATAACAATCTTTCTGCATCCTAGTCTCCAACATCTGCTCTCTACAATGGTCCTTCTTCACCAAAGTCTCCAAACTCTGCTCTCTCTAACAGTCCTTATATACCGCAGTCTCCAACCTTTTCTCTCTATAACGGTCCTTCTGCACCCCAATTGCCAACATATGATTTTTGTAACAGTCCTTCTGCACCTCAGATTCTAACCTCTGCTCTCTGTAACAGTCCTTCTAAGCCTCAGTCTGAAACCTCTACTCTCTGCAACGATCCTTCTGCACCACAGTGTCCAACCTCTGCTCTGTGTAACAGGTCTTCTGCACTCCAGTCTCCAAAATCTGCTCTCTGTAACAGGCCTTCTGCATCCCAGTCTCCAACCTCTTCTCTCTGCAATGATCCTTCTTCACCTAAGTCTCTAACCTCTGCTCTCTGCAACAGTCCTTCTAAACCCCAGTCTCCAACCACTACTCTCTGCAACGATCCTTCTGCATCTCAGTCTCCAAACACTGCTCTCTGCAACAGTTTTTCTGAACTTCAATCTCCAACTTCTGCTCTCTGCCACAGGACTTCTGCACCCAAGTCTCCAACCTCTGCTCTCTGCAATATTTCTTTTGCATCCCAGTCTCTAAACTCTGCTCTCTGTAGCTATCCTTCTGCACTTCATTCTCCAACCTCTGCTCTCTGCAATGAACCTTCTGCACCCCAGTCTCTATACTCTGCTCTCTGTAAGAATCCTTTTTCACCCCAGTCTCCAAACTCTCCTCTCTGTAAAAGTCCTTCTGCACCTCAGTCTCCAAGTTATGCAATATTTAACAGTCTTTCCGCACCCCAGTCTCAAACCTCTGCTCTCAGAAATGAACTTTCTGCACCTCAGTCTCCAACCTCTGCTCTCTTTAATAGTCCTTCTGCACCCCAGTCTCTAACATCTGCTCTCTGCAACGATCCCCTTGTCCTCAGGATCCAACCTCTGCTATCTGCAACGGTCCGTCTACACCCCAGTTTCTAAACTCTGCTCTCTGTAACAATCCTTCTGCACCTCAGTCTCCAAAATCTGTTCTCTGAAACAGTCCTTCTGCACCCCAGTTTCCAACCTCTTCTCTCAGTCACAGTTCTTCTGCACCCCAATCTTCAAACTCTGCTCTCTGTAACACTCCTTCTGCACCCCAGGCTCCACACTCTACTCTCTGCAACCTCAGTCTCCAAACTCTGCTCTCAGTAAGATCCTTCTGCAACCCATTTTCCAAACGCTGCTCTCTGCAACAGTCCTTCTGCACCCCAGTTTCAAAACTCTGCTCTCTTTAACAGGCCTTTTGCACCGCAGGCTATAATTTCTGCACTCTATAACAGGCCTTCTGCACCCCAGTCTCCAACCTGTGCTCTCTGCAACGATCCTTCTGCACCCTAGTCTTTAAACCTGCTCTCTGTAACAGTCCTTCTGCACCCCAGGATCCTAAATGTGCTCTCTATAACAGCCCTTCTGCACCTCAGTCTGAAAACTCTGCTCTCTGCAAAAATCTTTCTGCACCCGAGTTTCCAAACTTTTCTCTCTGTAACAGTCCTTCTGAACCTTAGTCTCCAAAATGCTCTCTGTAAGATCTTTCTGCAACCCAGTCTCGAAATTGTGCTATCTGTAACAGTCCTTCTGCACCCCAGTCTCCAATGTCTGCTCTCTGTAGCAGGCCTTCTGCACCCCGGTCTTGATTCTCTGCTCTCTGTAACAGGCCTTCTGCACCCCAGTGTCAAACCTCTTCTCTCTACAAGGATCCTTCCTCACCTCAGTCTCCAACCTCTGCCCTCTGCAACAGTCCTTTTGTACCACAGTCTCAAACCTCTGATTTTTGTATCAGTCTTTCTGCACAACAGTTTTCAACCTCTGCTGTCTGTAACAGTCCTTCTGAACCTCTGTCTCCAACCTCTGCTCTCTGCAACCTTAATTCTGCACCCCATTCTCTTACCTCTTCTCTCTCCAACAGTCCTTCTGAACCAAAGTCTCTAGCATCAGCTCTCTACAACAGTCATTCTTTACCCTAGTCTTTAAACTCTGCTGTCTGTACCAGTCCTTCTGTACTATAGTCTCCAATCTCTGCTCTCTGTAACCTTAATTCTGCACCCCAGTCTCCAACCTCTTATTTCTGTATCAGTACTTGTGCAACCCAGTCTCCAACGTCTGATCTCTGTAACATTCTTACTGCACCTCAGTCTCCAACTTCTGCTCTATGCGACAGTTCTTATGCAGCCCAGTCTCCAACCTCTACTCTCTGCAACAGTTCTTCTACTCCACAGTGTCCAACATCTGCTCTCTCTAACAGTCCTCCTGTATTTCAGTCTCCAAACTTTGCTTTCTGTAACGGTCCTTTTACACACCAGACTGCAACCTCTATTTCTGTATCAGTCCTTCTGCACCCTAGTCTTTAAACTCTACTCTCTGTGACAGTCGTTCTGCTCCTCAGTCTCCAAACTCTTCTCTCTGCAACAGTAATTCTGACCCAAGTCTCCAACACCTGCTACCTGCAACAGTCCTTCTACACCCCAGTCTCCAACCTCTGCTCCCTGAAATGGTCCTTCTGCACCTCAGTCTGCAACGTCTACTGTCTGTTACACGCCTTCTGCACTTCAGCCTTCCAACTCTGATCTCTGTAAGATCCTTCTGCAACCCAGTATCCAAACTCTGCCCTCTTCAACGATCCTTCTGCACCCCAGTTTCAAAACCCTGCTGTCTCTAACAGTCCAGTTGCACATCAGTCTCCAAACTTTGCTCTCTGTAAGATGCTTCTGCAACCCTGTCTCAAAAATCTGCTCTCTGAATCAGTCCTTCTGCACCCCAGTCTCCATTTTCTGCTCTATGCAACAGTCCTTCTAAACCCCAGTCTCCAACCTCTGCTCTCTGCAACAGTCCTTCTGCACCCAGTCTACAACATCTATTCTCTGCAATAGTCCTTCTGCACCTCAGTCTGAAAACTTTTCTCTCTGCAACATTCCTTCTGGTACCCAGTCTCCAACCTCTGCTCTCTGTAACAGTCTTTCTCCTCCCTAGTCTCCAACGCCTGCTCTCTGTAACAGTCTTTCTGTACCACAGTCTCCAACCTCTGCTCTCTGTAACTGTCGTTATGTACCACAGTATCCAAACTCTACTCTCTGCAACGGTCCTTCTGCACCCCATTCTCCAACCTCTGTTGTCTGCAAGAATCTTTCAGCACCTCAGTATCCAACCTCTTCTCCCTGCCACAATCCTTTTGCACCCAAGTCTCCAACATCTGCTCTCAGAAAAAGTCCTTCTGCACCCGAGTCTTCAACATCTTCTCTCTGCAACAGGACTTCTGCACCTCATTCTGAAAACTCTTCTCTCTGCAATGATCCTTGTGCACCTCAGTCTCCAAACACTGCACTCTAAAACAGTCCTTCTGTACTTCAATCTCCAACCTCTGCTCTCTGTAACAGTCCTTCTGCACCCCAGTCTCCACGTTCTGATTTCTGTATCAGTCCTTCTGCACCCCAGTCTCCAACATCTGCACTCTGTAACAGTCTTTCTCCACCGCAGTCTCCAAACTCTGCTGTCTGCAAAAGTTCTTCTGCACCAAAGTCTCAAAACTTTGCTCCCTGCAACAGTCCTTCTCCACCTCAGTCTCTAACCTCTACTCTCTGTAACAGTCCTCCTGCACCTCAGTCTTAAACATTTGCTCTTTGTAAGATTCTTCTGCAACCCAGTCTCCAATCTCTGCCCTCTGTAACAGTCCTTCAGCACCCCTTCTCCAAACTCTGTTCTCTGTAACAGTTCTTCTGCAAACCAGTCTCAATACTCTGCTCTCTACAATGATCTTTCCCCACCCAAGTTTCCATCCTCTGCTCTCTGCAACAGTCCTTCTCCACACCAATATCCAACCTTTGCTCTCTGTAACAGTCCTCCAGTAGTGCAGTATCCAAAATCTCCTCTCTGAAACGGTTCTTCTGCAACCCAGT
Source organism: Ictidomys tridecemlineatus (assembly GCF_052094955.1). NCBI lineage: Eukaryota > Metazoa > Chordata > Mammalia > Rodentia > Sciuridae > Ictidomys > Ictidomys tridecemlineatus. Next base: position 191,595 of record NW_027524612.1, read on the forward strand.
CTCCAAACTCTGTTCTCTGTAACAGTCCTTCTAAACCTCAGTGTCCAAACTCTGCTCTCTGCAACAGTCCTTCTGCAACTCGGTCTGAAAACTGTGTTCTCTGCAACGATCCTTCTGCACCCCAGTGTCCAACATCTGCTCTCTGTAAAAGTCCTGCTGTACCTCAGTCTCCAAACTCTGCTCTTTGTAAGATCTTTCTGCAAACCTATCTCCAAACCCTGCTTTCTGTAAGAATCCTTCTGCACCCCAGTCTTCAAATTCTGCTCTCTGTAACAGGCCTTTTGCACCCCATTCTCCAACCTCTGCTCTCTGTAACAGTGCTTCTGAACCTCAGTCTAAAAACTCTGCTCTCTGCAACAGTCCTTCTGCACCCCAGTCTCAAAACTCTGTTTCCTGTATCAGTCCATCTGCACCAAATCTCCAACCTCTTCCTCTGTAACAGTCCTACTGTTACCCAGTCTCCAACCTCTGCTCTATGCAGCAGTCCTTCTGCACCCCAATCTGAACCTGTGCTCTCAGCAACAGTCCTTATACACCCCAGTGTCCAGCCTCTTGCCTCTACAACAGTCCCTCTGCATCCCAGTCTCCAACCTCTGTTCTATGTAACAATCCTTCTGCACCTCAGTCTCCAAACTCTGTTCTCTGAAACGGTCCTTCTGCACCTCATTCTCCAAAAACGACTCCATGTAAAAGTACTTCTGAACACCTTCTCCATACTCTGCTCTCTATAACTGGCATTCTGGACCCCAGTCTCCCAACACTGTTCTCTATAAAAATCCTTCTGCACCCAAGTCTCAAAATTTTGCTCTCTACAAAGATCCTCTGGACCCCAGTGTCCAACATCTGCTCTATGCAGCAGAATTTCTGCATCCCAGTCTTCAACATGTGCTCTCTGCAAAATTCCTTCTGCACCTCAGTCTGAAAACTCTGTTCTCTACAAGGATCCTTCTGCACCCAAGTCTCCAACCTCTGCTCTCTGTAAAAGTCCTGCTGCACCTTGGTCTAAAAAAAAATGCTCTCTGTAAGATCCTTGTGCAACCTTGTCTAAAAACTCTACTCTCTGTAACAGTTTTTCTGCACCCCAGTCTCCAACCTCTGCTCTCTGTAACAGGCCTTATGCACCTCAATCTCAAGACTCTACTCTGTGCAACAGTCCTTCTGCACCTCAGTCGCCAAATTCTGACCTCTGTAAGATGCTTCTGCAGCCCTGTATCCAACCTCAGCTCTCTGTACGAGTCCTTCTGCACCCAAGTCTCCGACCTCTGCTCTCTGTAACAGGACTTACGCACGTCAGTCTCCAAACTCTGCTCTCTACAACAGTCCTTCTGCACCCTAGTTACCAACATCTGGTCTCTGCAGCAGTCCTTCTGCTTCCCAGATTCCGAGATCTGCTCTACGTAACAGTCCTTCTGTAGTGCAGTCTCCAACATCTGCTCTTTGTAACGGTCCTTCTACACCCCAGTCTCCAACCTCTGCTTTCTGTATCAGTCTCTCTGAACCCCAGTCTCCAACCTCTGTTCTCTGTATCCATCCTTCTGCACCTCAGTCTTAAACCTGTTTTCTATGTAAGAGTCCTTGTGCACCTCAGTCTCCATCCTCTGCTCTCTGTAACGGTCCTTCTACACCCCAATTTACAAACTCTGCTTCCTGTAACAGTCCTTCTGCACCTGAGTCTCCAAACTCTGCTCTCTGTAACAGTCTTTCTACACCTCAGTCTCCAACCTCTGCTCTCTGTAACAGTCATTCTGCACCTCAGTCTGAAACCTCTGCTCTCTGCACGATCCTTCTGCACCCCAGTATCCAATCACTGCTCTCTGTAACAGTCAACCTGCACCTCAGTCTCCAACCTGTGCTCCCTGTAAGATCCGACAGCTACCCAGTCTTCAAACTCTGCTCTTTGTAACAGCCCTTCTGCACCCAGTCTCCAACCTGTCCTCTCTGTAACAGGCCTTCTGCATGCCAGTCTCCTAACTCTACTCTCTGCAACGATATTTCTGCACCCCAGTCTCAAACCACTGCTCGCTGCAATAATCCTACTGCACCCCAGTCTCCAACCTCTGATTTCTGAAACAGTCTTTCTGCACCTCAGTCTCCAACTTCTGCTCTCTGTAATATCGTTCTGCACCCCTGTCTCCAAGCTCTGCTCCTTGCAAAGATCCTTCTGCACCCCAGTCTCCAAAATCTTCTCGATATAAAAGAACTTCTGCACCTCAGTCTTTAATCTCTGCTCTCTGCAACAGTCCTTCTGTAGCCCAGTCTCCAAAAACTGCTTTCTGCAACAGTTTTTCTGTACTGCAGTCTTCAACTTCTGCTCTTTGTAACAGTCTTTCTGCACTGCAGACTCTAATCTCTGCTTTCTGTATCAGTTTTTCTGCACCCCAGTCTCAGAATTCTGCTAAGAGTCGTTCTGTTCGTTAGCCTGGCTAAGGGCCTGTCGATTTTATTTATTTTTTCAAAGAACCAACTTTTTGTTTTGTCAATTTTTTCAATTGTTTCTTTTGTTTCAATTTCATTAATTTCAGATCTGATTTTTATTATTTCTTGCCTTCTAATTCTTTTGCTGTTGTTTTGCTCTTCTTTTTCTAGGATTTTGAGATGAAGTAAGAGATCATTTATTTGTTGTTTTTTTTTTTTAAGGAATGAATTCCAAGTGATGAATTTTCCTCTTAGAACTGCTTTCAATGTGTCTTATAGATTCCGATATGTTGTGTCTGTGTTTTCATTTAACTCTAGGAAGTTTTGTCCTTGATGTCTTCTAAAACCCATTGATCATTCAGCAACCTATTGTTCATTCTCCAAGTGATGCTTGATGATTCCTTCCTTCTTTTATCATTGATCTTCAGTTTTATTCCATTATGATCATATAAGATGCATGGTATTATCTCTACCCCTTTATATTGTCTAAGAGTTGCCCTGTGACATAATATGTGGTCTATTTTTGAGAAGGTTCCATGTGCTGCTGAGAAAAAGATATAACTACTTGATGTTGGGTGGTATAGTCTATATATGTCAATTAAGTCTAGGTTGTTAATTGTGTTATTGAGTTCTATAGTTTCCTTATTTAACTTTTGTTTGGAAGATCTGTCCAGTGGTGAGAGAGGTGTGTTGAAGTCTCCCATGATTATTGTATGGTGATCTATTAGACTCTTGAACTTGAGAAGAGTTTGCTTGATGAACACAGCTGCACCATTATTTGGGGCATATATATTTATGATTGTTATGTCTTGTTGGTGTATGGTTCCCTTGAGCAGTATGAAGTGTCCTTCTTTATCCCTATTAATTAACTTTGGCTTGAAATCTATTTTATTAGATATGAGTATGGACACTCCTGCTTGTTTCCGCAGTCCATATGAGTGGTATGATTTTTCTCAACCTTTCACCTTCAGTCTATGAATATCTTTTCCTATCAGATGCGTCTCCTGTAGACAGCATATTGTTGGGTCTTGTTTTGTGATCCATTCTACTAGCCTGTGTCTCTTAATTGGTGAGTTTAAGCCATTAACATTTAGGGTTATTATTGAGATCTGGTTTGTTCTTCTAGCCATATTTGTTTATTGATGTTACTAAACCTGATTTGTTATTCTCTTTGACTACTTTCCCCCCTTTACTGTCCTACCTCCCATTGTTGGTTTTCAATGTTATTTTCCATTTCCTCTTCCTGTAATGTTTTGCAAAGGATTTTTTGAAGACATGGTTTTCTAGCTGCGAATTCTTTTAACTTTTGTTTATCGTGGAAGGTTTTAATTTCATCTTCTATCCTGAAGCTTAATTTCGCCTGATACACGATTCTTGGTTGGAACCCATTTCCTTTCAGTGTTTAAAATATGTTTTTCCAGGATCTTCTAGCTTTAAGAGTCTGTGTTGAGAGATCAACTGTTATCCTGATTGGTTTGCCCCTAAATGTAATCTGCTTTCTTTCTCTTGCAGCTTTTAAAATTCTCTCCTTATTCTGTATGTTGGACATCTTCATTATAATGTGTCTAGGTGAGGATCTCTTATGATTTTGCACATTCGGCGTCCTGTAGGCTTCTAGGATTTGGGATTCTGTCTCATTCTTCAAGTCTGGGAAGTTGTCTCATATTATTTCACTGAATAGACTGTTTATTCCTTTGGTATAGAGCTCTGTGCCTTCTTGTATCCCAATGACTCTTAAATTTGGTCTTTTGATATTGTCCCATAATTCTTGGATGTTCTGCTCATGGTTTCTTAGCAAACTTGTTGAGCTGTCTATGTTCTTTTCCAGTTGAAATACTTTGTCTTCATTGTCTGATGTTCTCTATTCTAAGTGATCGACTCTGCTGGTAGTATTCTCAATTTAGTTTTTAAGTTGGTTTATTGTTTCCTGCATTTCTAGGATTTCTATTTGTTGTTTTTTATTACCTCAATCTCCCTGTGAAATTGATCTTTTACTTCCTGGATTTGTTTGTCAATGTGATCTTTCATTGTCTGATTTTGCTTTCTCATGTCTTCCTTGAGACTCCAGATCAACTGAAGCATATATATCCTGAACTCTTTATCTGACATTCCATCTGTTGCAGCTATTACCTCTTCGAAAGTTGAGTTGACCTGCATTGCTTGTGGTCCTTTCTTTCCTTGTCTTTTCATATTGCTCACGTTTCTTGCTGCTTTGTGAAACTGTTGTGATTATGAGTTTTTCCCCCTAATTATTTATATTGATCTTGTATAGTTGAAAAATCTCCCTTGCAGGGCGGGTAGTGGCTGTGCTCCTTCTCTAGTTTGGGTGATCTCAATACCGTGCTGGCAGGCCGCTAGGCCTGCTCTGCCATTTGTTCGCAGGTCTGCCCACCTTGCGGGAGCGGGTGGCGGCTCTGCTCTGCCCCCCCTCCAATTGTGGCGATATGACTATCACCCACTCGGGTCGTTGGGCCTGATCGGGATGCGGGCGGCTGCTCTGCTCTGCCCCCCTACTCCAAATGGAGTGGCGTATCTACCATGCTGGCAGGCCTCTAGGCCTGTTCCGTTTGTGGGTCTCAGGTCTGCCTGACTCTGGCAGTAAGGGGAGTTGGGTGTCGAGAGTCCTTTGGTCCATGCGGTCACGCCCACACAGAGATTTTGAAGTTTACCGGTTGTTCGCCAGGTGTGCTGGGCTATTAGCAGAGCCCGGAGGGCATTGCCATGTACGGGCTTATGCGGGGACCCTTATAGCTGAGTCGAGCCACCGGGAGCCACGTGAAGAGCGGGGTAGCTGTGTCTGCATGGTTAAGATCCGAACGGGTGGTTTGGCTGTTCGCCGAGCGAGAGCAGGGCCTCCCGGGAGAGCCGATATGGCGGAAATAAATGAAATTGAAACAGAAATCAGAGCTGAAATAAATGAAATTGAAACAAACGGAACAATTGAAAAAATTGACAAGACTAAAAGTTGGTTCTTTGAAAAAATAAATAAAATTGACAGAGCCTTAGCCATGCTAACAAAGAAAAGAAGAGAGAGAACTCAAATTACTTACATACGGGATGAAAAAGGCAATATCACAACAGACACTTCAGAAATACAGAAGATAATCAGAAATTATTTTGAATCCTTATACTCCAATAAAATAGAAGATAGTGAAGGCATAGATAAATTCCTTAAGTCTTATGATCTGCCCAGATTAAGTCGGGAGGATATAGACAACCTAAACAGACCAATAACAATAGAGGAAATAGAAGAAACCATCAAAAGATTACCAACTAAGAAAAGCCCAGGACCGGATGGGTATACAGCAGAGTTTTACAAAACCTTTAAAGAGGAACTAACACCAATACTTTTCAAGCTATTTCAGGAAATAGAAAAAGAGGGAGAACTTCCAAATTCATTCTACGAGGCCAACATCACCCTGATTCCAAAACCAGACAAAGACACTTCAAAGAAAGAAAACTACAGACCAATATCTCTAATGAACCTTGACGCAAAAATCCTCAATAAAATTTTGGCGAATCGGATTCAAATACATATCAAAAAAATTATACACCATGATCAAGTAGGATTCATCCCTGGGATGCAAGGCTGGTTCAATATACGGAAATCAATAAATGTTATTCACCACATTAATAGACTTAAAAATAAGAACCATATGATCATCTCGACAGATGCAGAAAAAGCATTTGACAAAGTTCAGCATCCCTTTATGTTCAAAACTCTAGAAAAATTGGGGATAACCAGAACATACCTCAACATTGTAAAAGCAATCTACGATAAGCCACAGGCCAGCATCATTCTGAATGGAGAAAAATTGAAGGCATTCCCTCTAAGATCTGGTACAAGACAGGGATGCCCTCTCTCACCACTTCTGTTCAACATAGTCCTTGAAACACTGGCCAGAGCAATTAGACAGACGAAAGAAATTAAAGGCATAAAAATAGGAAAATAGGAACTTAAATTATCACTATTTGCAGATGATATGATCCTATACCTAGCAGACCCAAAAGGGTCTACAAAGAAGCTACTAGAGCTAATAAATGAATTCAGCAAAGTGGCAGGATATAAGATCAAAACGCATAAATCAAAGGCGTTCCTGTATATCAGCGACAAATCCTCTGAAACGGAAATGAGGACAACTACTCCATTCACAATATCCCCCCAAAAAATAAAATACTTGGGAATCAACCTAACAAGAGAGGTGAAAGATTTATATAATGAAAATTACAGAACCCTAAAGAAAGACATAGAAGAAGACCTTAGAAGATGGAGAAATATACCCTGCTCATGGATAGGCAGAACTAACATCATCAAATGGCGATATTACCAAAAGTTCTCTATAAGTTCAATGCAATACCAATCAAAATCCCAATGGCATTTCTTGTAGAAATAGATAAAAGAATCATGAAATTCATGTGGAATAAAAAAAGACCCAGAATAGCAAAAACAATGCTAAGCAGGAAGTGTGAATCAGGTGGTATAGCGATACCAGACTTCAAACTATACTACAGAGCAATAGTAACAAAAACAGTTTGGTACTGGTATCAAAACAGGCGGGTGGACCAATGGTACAGAATAGAGGATACAGTAACCAATACACAAAGCTACAACTACCTTATATTTGATAAAGGGGCTAAAAGCATGCAATGGAGGAAGGATAGAATCTTCAACAAATGATGCTGGGAAAACTGGAAATCCATTTGCATCAAAATGAATCTGAATCCCTATCTCTCGCCATGCACAAAAGTTAACTCAAAATGGATCAAGGAGCTTGATATTAAATCAGAGACATGGCATCTGATAGAAGAAAAAGTTGGCTACGATCTACATACAGTGGGATCGGGCTCCAAATTTCTCAATAGGACACCCATAGCGCAAGAGTTAACAACTAGAATCAACAAATGGGACTTACTCAAACTAAAATTTTTTTCTCAGCAAAAGAAACAATAAGAGAGATAAATAGGGACCCAACATCCTGGGAACAAATCTTTAATCCACACACTTCAGATAGAGCCCTAATAACCAGAATATACAAAGAACTCAATAAATTAGACAATAAGATAACAAATAACCCAATCAGTAAATGGGCCAAGGACCTGAATAGACACGTCTCAGAGAAGGACATACAATCAATCAATAAGTACATGAAGAAATGCTCACCATCGCTAGCAGTCAGAGAAATGCAAATCAAAACTACCCTAAGATACCATCTCACTCCAGTAAGATTGGCAGCCATTAGGAAGTCAAGCAACAATAAGTGCTGGAGAGGATGCGGAGAAAAGGGCACTCTTGTTCATTGCTGGTGGGAATGCAAATTGGTGCAGCCAATTTGGAAAGCAGTATGGAGATTTCTTGGAAAGCTGGGAATGGAACCACCATTTGACCCAGCAATTCCCCTTCTTGGTCTATTCCCTAAAGACTTAAAAAGAGCATGCTACAGGGACACTGCAGCATCGATGTTCATAGCTGCACAATTCACGATAGCAAGATTGTGAAACCAACCTACATGCCCTTCAATAGATGAATGGATAAAAAATGTGGCATTTATACACAATGGAGTATTACTCTGCATTAAGGAACGACAAAATCATAGAATTTGGAGGGAAATGGATGGCATTAGAGAAGATTATGCTAAGTGAAGCTAGTCAATCGTTAAAAAACAAATACCAAATGACCCCTTTGATATAAGGGGAGTAAATAAGGACAGGGTAAGGACGAAGAGCTTGAGAAGAAGATTTACATTAAACAGGGATGAGAGGTGGGAGGGAAAGGAAGTGAGAATGATATATAAGAGGAAAGGAGAGGTAAGTCAAGATAATACAAATGGAAGAAATGATTTACAGTAGAATGGGTAGAGAGAGAAAAGGGGAGGGGAGGGGAGGGGAGGGGGGATAGTAGAGAATAGGACTGACAGCAGAATACATCAGACACTAGAAAAGCAATATGTCAATCAATGGAAGGGTAACTGATGTGATACAGCAATTTGTATACGGGGTAAAGTTGGGAGTTCATAACCCACTTGAATCAAACTTTGAAAGATGATGTATTAAGAACTGGGTAATGTTTTGAACGACCAACAATAAAAAAAAGAAAAAAGAAAAAATAAATAAATAAAATCTTTGGGTTGTAAAAAAAAAATAAAAATAAAAATAATTTAAGACAAAAAAAAAAAGAGTCGTTCTGCACCTCAGTCTCCAACGTCTGCTCTGGGCAACAGTCCTTCTGCACCGCAGTCTCAAACCTCTACTCTCTGAAACAGTGCTTCTGCACCCCAGTCTCCATCCTCTGCTCTCTGCAACAGTCCTTCTGCACCCTAGTCTCCAAATTCTGTTCTCTGTAACAATCCTCCTGCACCTCAGTCTCCAACCTCTGCTCTTTGTAACAGGACTTCTGCACCTCAGTCTCCAACCTCTGATCTCTGCAACATTCCTTCTGAACTCCAGTCTACAACTTCTGCTCTCTGCAACAGTCCTTCTCCACCCCAGTCTCCAACCTCTGCTCTCTGCAACAGTCCTTCTGCACCGCAGTCTCCAATCTCTGGTCTCCTAAACAGTCTTTCTGCACCCCTGTCTCCAAAATCTGCTCTCTGTAAGATCTATCTGAAACCCATTCTCCAAACTCTGCTCTCTGTAACAGTACTTCTCCACCCCAGTCTCCAAACTCTTCTCTCTGTAACAGTCCTTCTGAACCCCAGTCTCCAAACTCTACTCTCTGTAACAGTCCTTCTGCACCTCTTTCCCCAACCTATTCTCTCTGCAATAGTCTTTTTTGCTCCCCAGTCTCCGACATCTGTTCGTTGTAACAGTCCTTCTGTACCGCAGTGTCCAACCTCTGCTATCTGTTTTGGTTCTTCTACACCCCTGTCTCCAAACTCTGCTTTCTGAATCAGCCTGTTTGAACCCCAGTCTCCAACCTCTTTTCTCTGTATCCATCCTTTGCACCTCAGTCTCCAACTTGTGCTCTCTGTATGAGTCCTTCTGCATCTCAGTCTCCAACCTCTGCTCTCGGTAAAAGTCCTAAACTGCAGTCTCCAAACTCTGTTCTCTTAAATGGTCCTTCTGCACGACAATTTCCAACCTCTGCTTCCTGTAACAGTCCTTCTACACCTCAGTCTCCAAACTCTGCTCTCTGTAACAGTCCTTCTACAACTCAGTCTCCAACCTCTGCTCCCTGTAACAGTCCTTCTGCACCTCAGTCTGAAACCTCTGCTCTCTGCATGATCCTTCTGCACCCCAGTATCCAACCACTGCTCTCTGTAATAGTACACCTGCACATCAGTCTCAAAACTCTGCTCTCTGAAACACTCTTCTGCACCCCAGTCTCCAACCTCTTCTCTCTGTAACAGGCCGACTGCACGCCAGTCTCCATACTCTGCTCTCTGTAGCAGGCCTTCTGCACCCCAGTCTCCAAACTCTGCTCTCTGTAATGATCCTTCTGCATCCCAATCTCTAACTTCTGCTCTCTGCAATGATCCTACTGCACCCAAGTCTCTAAACTCTGATTTCTGAAACAGTCCTTCTGCACCTCAGTCTCTAACTTCTCCTCTCTGTAAGATCCTTCTGCACCCTGTCTCCAAGCTCTGCTATTTGCAATGATCCTTCTGCACCCCAGTCTCCAACCTATGTTCTATGTAACAGGACTTCTGCAACTCAGTCTCCAACCTCTGCTCTCTGCAAAAGTCCTTCTTCACTTCAGTCTCTAAATTCTGCTCTCTGCAACAGTCATTCTGTACTGCATTCTCCAAACACTACTCTCTGTAACGTTCTTTCTGCACCCCATACTAGAGAATCTGCTTACTGTATCAGTCGTTCTGTAGCCCACTCTCTAACTTCTGCTCGAAGTGTCCTTCTGCAACTTAGTCTCCAACCTCTGCTCTCTGCAACAGTCCTTCTGCACCCCAGTCTCCAACCTCTGCTCTCTGCAACATTCCTTCTGCACTTCAGTCTCCAACCTCTGCTCTCTGTAACAGGACTTCTGCAACCAGTCTCAAAAATCTGCTCTCTGTGACAGGCGTTCTTCACCCGAGTCTCCAAAATCTTCTCTCTGCAACGATTCTTCTCCATACCAGTCTCCAACCTCTGCTCTCTGCAGCAGTCCTTTTGCACCACACTCTCCAACCTCTGGCTCTGTAAGGTCCATCTGAACCCCACTCTCCAACCTCTGATCTCTGTAACAGTCCTTCTGCACCCCAGTCTCCAACTTCTACGCTCTGTAACAGTCCTTCTGAACCTCAGTCTCCAAACTCTGCTCTCTTAAACAGTCCTTCTGCACCACATTCTCCAAACTCTGCTCTCTGCAACAGTCCTTCTGCACCCCAGTCTCCAACATCTGCTTTCTGCAACAATACTTCTCACTCCAGTTTCCAAACTTTGCTTCCTGCAATGTCCTTCTGGAACCCAGTCTCCAACGTCTGCTTAATGCAGAGTCCTTCTGCACCAGAGTCTTCAACCTCTGATCTCTGTAACAATCATTCTGCACCTCAGTCTCCAAACTCTGTTCTCTGCAAGGGTCCTTCCGCAAATCAGTCTCCAACCTCTACTCACTGTAACAATCGTTCTGCACCTCAGTCTGCAACCTCTGCTCTCTCTAAGATTCTTCTGCAACCCAGTCCCTATACTCTGCTTCCTGTAACAGTGCTTCTGCACACCAGTCTCCAACCTCTGCTCTCTGCAACGATCCTTCTTCACCAAAGTCTCCAACCTATGCTGTCTGCAACAGTCCTTCTGCCCCCCAGTCTCCAACATCTACTCTCTGAAAAAGTCCTTCTGCCCCTCAGTCTTAAAACTCTGCTCTCTGCAAAGACCTTTCTGCACCCCACTCTTCTACTTCTGCTCTCTGTAACAGTCTTTGCAACTCATTCTCATAACTCTGCTCTCTGTAAGATCCTTCTAAAACCCAGTCTTTAAACTCTGCACTCTGTAACAGTCCTTCTGCACAACAGTCTCCAAACTCTGCTCTCGGTAACAGGACTTTTGAAAGCCAGTCTCCAATCTCTGCTCTCTGAAACAGGCCTTCTGCACCAAATTCTCCAAACTCTCATCTCTGAAACGATTCTTCTCGCCCCAGTCTCCAAACTCTGCTCTCTGCAACAGTCCTTTTGCACCCAGTCTCCAACCTCTGCTCTCTGTAACAGTCCTTCTGCACCCCAGTCTCCAACCACTGCTGTTGGTAAAACTTCTATACCGCAGTCCTCAAACTTTGCTCTCTTTAATGGTCCTTTTGCATCCCAATTTCCAAACTCTGCTTCCTGTAACAGTCCTACTGCACCTGAATCTCCAAACTCTGCTCTCTGTAACAGTCCTTCTGCACCCCAATCTCCAACATATGCTCTCTGCAACAGTCCTTCTGTACCTTATTCTGAAAATTCTGCTGTCTGGAACAAACCTTCTGCACCCCAGTCTCCTACCTCTGCTGTCTTTAAGAGTCCATCTACACCTCAGTGTCCAACCTCTGCTCTCTTTAACAGTCCTTCTGCACCTCATTCTCAAAATTCTGCTCTCTGTAAGATCCTTCTGCACCGCTGTCTTCAACCTCTGCTCTCTGTAACAGTCTTTTTGAACCCCAGTCTCCAACCTCTGCTCTCCAAAACAGTTCTTCTGCACCCCAGTCTCCAAACTCTGCTCTCTGCAACAGTCCTTCGGCACCCTAGTTACCAATATCAACTCTTTTTTACAGTCCTTGTGAACCCCAGTCTCAAACCTCTGCTTTCTGTAACAGTCCTCCTGTACTGCAGAATCCAACCTCTGCTCTCTGTAACGGTCTTTCTGCACTCCAGTCTCCAATCTCGGCTTTCTGTATCAGTCCTTCTACACCCCAGTCTCCAACCTCTGCTCTCTGTAACAATTCTTATGCACCTCAGTCTCAAAACTCTGTGTTCTACAACGTTACTTCTGCACCTCAGTCTCCAACATCTACTCTCTGTATCAGTCTTTCTGCACCTGATTCTTCAACCTCTGCTCTCTGTAGAATCCTTCTCCAACCCCGTCGCCAAACTCTGCTTTCTGTAACAATCCTTCTGCACACCAGTCTTCAACCTCTGCTCTCTGCACCGATCCTTCTTCACCCCAGTCTCCAAACTCTGCTCTATGCAACAGTCCTTCTGCACACCAGTCTTCAAACTCTGCTCTCTGCAACAGTCCTTCTTCACACCAGTCTCCAAACTCTGCTCTCTGTAACTGTCCTTCTGCACTTCAGTCTCGAAACTCTGCTCTCTGTAACGTCGATCTGAACCTCAGTCTCTAAAATCTGCTCTCTGCAACGATCCTTCTGGACCCCAGTGTCCAACATCTACTCTGTGCAACAGTCCTTCTGCACCACAGTCTCCAAACTCTGCTCTCTGTAACATCCTTCTGCACTTCACTATCTAAACTCTGTTCTCTCTAACATTCCTTCTCCACCCCACTATCCAACATCTGTCCTCTGCAACAGTCCTTCTGTTCCCCAGTCTCCAAGATCTGCTCTGTGTAACAGTCCTCCTGTACCGCAGTCCCCAAACTCTGCTCTTTGAAACCGTCCTTCTACACCCCAATATCCAACCTCTGCTTTCTGCAACAGTCCTTCTGCACCTCAGTCTCCAACCTCTGCTCTCTGTAACGATCCTTCTGCACCTCACTCTCCAACCTCTTCTCTCTTTAAAAGTTCTTCTGCACCTCAGTCTCCAACCTCTGCTCTCTGTAAGGATTCTTCTGCACCTCAGTCTCCACCCTCTTCCCTCTGCAATGGTCCTTCTGCACACCAGTCTCCAAACTCTGCTCTTTGTAACAGTCCTTCTGTACCGCAGTCTCCAACCTCTTCACTCTGTAATGGTCGTTCTGCACCCCAATTGCCGAACTCTTCTTTCTATAATAGTGCTTCTGCACCTCAGACTTCAACTTATGCTCTCTGTAACAGTCCATCTGCACCTCAGTCTGAAACCTCTGTTCTCTGCAACGATCCTTCTGTACCCCAGTCTACGAACTGTGCTATCTGTGACAGTCCTTTTGCACCCCAGTCTCCAACATCTGCTCTTTGTAAAACGCCTTCTGCACTCCAGTTTCCAAACTCTGCTCTCTGTAACAGGCCTTCTGCACTCCATTCTCCAACCTCTTCTCCATGCAACGATCTTTCTGCACCTCAGTTTCCAACCTCTGCTCTCTGCAACAGTTAATTTGCACCCCAGACTCCAACCTCTGCTCTCTGTAAGATTCTTCTGCACCTCAGTCTCCAAACTCTGCTCTCTGTATATGTCCATATGCACCCCTGTATCTAACCTCTGCTCTCTGTAACAATCTTAGGCACCTAAATCCCCAACTTCAGCTCTATGCATCGGTCCTTCTGAACCCCAGTCTCCAAACTCTGTTCTCTGCAACAGTCCTTCTGCACCACAATCTCCAAAGTCTGCTTTTTCTATCAGTTCTTCTGTACCCCAGTCTCCAAACTCTGCTCTCTGTAACAGTCTTTCTGCACCTCAATCTACAACCTCTGCTCTCTGGAACAGTCCTTCTACAACCTAGTTACCAACCTCTACTCTCTTCAACATTTCTTCTGCACCCCAGTCTCCAACCTGTGCTCTCTGTAACTGTCCTTCTGCACCCCAGTCTCATACATCGGCTCTCTGTAAGTATCGTTCTCCACCATATTCTCTACCTCTGCTCTCCTCAACGATCATTTCGCACCTCAGTCTCCAACCTCTGCTCTCTGCAACGATCCTTCTGCACTCCAGTCTTCAACCACTGGTCTCTGTAACAGTCCTTATGCAGCTCAGTCTCCAACCTATGCTCTCTGTAAGATACTTCTGCACACCAGTCTACAACATCTGTTCTCTGCAATGATCCTTTAGAACCCCAGTCTGCAACCTCTGCTCCCTGTAACAGTCCTTCTGTACAACAGTTTCCAAACTCTGCTCTCTTTAACGGTCCTTCTACACACCAGTCTGCAACCTCTACTTTCTGTATAACTCTTTCTGCACCCCAGTCTCCAAACTCTGCTCTCTGTAACAGTTCTTCTGCACCTCAGTCTCCAAACTACACTCTGCATCAGTCCTCTGCACCCCAGTCTCCACCCTCTGCTCTCGTTAACAGTTCTACTGCACGCCAATCTCCAAACTCTGCTCTCTGTAACACTCCTCCTGCAATCAAGTCTCCACTCTGTGATCTCTGTAACAATTCGTCTGGACATCAGTCTCCAACCTCTGCTCTATACAACGTTCCTTCTGCTCCTCAGTCTCCAAACACTTCTCTCTGTAAAAGTCCTTCTGCAACTCAGTCTCCAAACTCTGCTCTCTGTAATATCCTTCTGCAACCAATTCTCCAGACCCTGCTCTCTGTAACAGTCCTTCTGCACCCCAATCTCAAAAGTCTGCTCTCTGTAACAGGCCTTCTGCACCCCAGTCTTAAAACTCTGCTCTCTTTAATAGGCCTTCTGCACCCAAGTCTCCAACCTCTGCTCTCTGCAGCGATCCTTCTGCACCCCAGTATTCAACATCTGCTCTCTGCAACAGTACTTCTGCACCTCAGTATAAAAACGCTGCTCTCTGCAACAATCCTTCTGCACCCAAGTCTTAAACCTCTGCTCTTGTAACATTTTTTCTGCACCTGTGTCTCCAAAATTATCTCTGTAAGATCCTTCTGCAACCCAGTCTCGAAACTGTGCTATCTGTAACAGTCCTTATGCACCCCAGTCTCCAACCTCTGCTCTCTGCAACAGTCCTTCTGCACCCCAGTCTCCAACCTCTACTCTCTGTAAGATTTTTCTGCACCACAGTCTTTAACCTCTTCTCTCTGTATCAGTCCTTCTGCACCCAGGTTCCAAACTCTGCTCTCTAAAATATTTCTTCTGCACCCGAGTCTCCAACCTGTGCTCTCTGTAACAGTCCTTCTGCACCCCAGATTCCAACATCTGCTCTCTGCTCTGCAATGATCCTTCTTTAACCGTCTCCAAACTCTGCTCTCTGTAAAAGTCCTTTTGTATCGCAGTCTCCAACCTCTTCTCTTTGTAAAGGTCCATCTGCTCCCAAATTGCCAAACTCTGCTTTCTGTAACAGTCCTTCTGCACCCCAGTCTCCAAACTCTTCTCTCTGCAAGGATCCTTCTGCACCTCAGTCTCCTACCTCTGCTCTCTGTAAAAGTCCTTCTGCATGTCAGTCTCCATTCTTTGGTCTCTGTAATGGTCTTTCTGAACCCCAGTATCCAATCTCTGCTCTCTTTAACAATCCGTCTGCACCTCTGTGTCCAATGTCTACTCTCTGTAACAGTCCTTCTGCACCCCAGTCTCTAAACTCTGCTCTCTGTAACAGTCCTTCTATACTGCAGTCTCCAACCTCTACTCTCTATAATGGTCCTTTTTCACCCCAATTGCCAAACTCTGCTTTCTGAAACAGTTCTTCTGAACCTCAGACTCAAAACTCTGCTCTCTGTAAAAGACCTTTTAAGCCTCAGTCTGAAACCTCTGCTGTCTGCAACTATCTTTCTAAACCCCAGTCTCCAAACTGTGCTATCTGTAACAATTATTCTGCACCCCAGTCTCCAACATCTTCTCTTTGTAACAGGTCTTCTGCAACTCAGTCACCAAAGTCTGCTCTCTGTAACAGGCCTTCTGCATCCCAGTCTCCAACCTCTTCTCTCTGCAACAGTCCTTCTGCACCCCAGTCTCCAATCTGCTTTCTGTAAGATCCTTCTGCACCCCGTTTTCCAAACTTTGCTCTCTGTAACAGTCATTCTGCATCTCAGTCTCAAACCACATCCCTCTGCAAAGGCCCTTCTGCACCCCAGTATCCAAACTCTGTTCTCTGCAGTAGTCATTCTGCACCCCAGTATCAAACCTTTGCTGTCTGCTGCAGTCTTTTTGCACCCCAGTCTCCAACTTCTGCTCTCTGCTACATCTCTTCTGCACCCAGTCTTTAAACTGTGCTCTCTGTAACTATCCTACTGCACCCCGGTCTCCAAACTCTGCTCTCTGTAGCGATCCTCTTGCACCTCAGTCTCAAACCTCTGCTGTCTGCAACGATCATTCTGCAACCCAGTCTCCAGCTTCTGTTTACTGAAATAGTGCTTCTGACCCCAGTGTCCAGCCTCTGCTCTCTGTAACATCCTTCGGCACCCCAGTTTCCAAACTCTGCTCTAGGTGACAATCCTTTTGCACCCCAGTCTCCACCCTCTGCTCTTTGTAACGGTACTACTGTAACGCAGTCTCCAATCAATCTCTGCTCACAGCAACATTTCTTCTGCACACCAGTCTCCAAACTGTGCTCTCTGTAACTGTCTTTATGACCCAGGTCTCCAACCTCTGCTCTCTGTAACGATCCTTCTGCACCTCAGTCTCCAACCTCTGCTCTCTGCAACGATCTTTCTGCACCTCAGTTTCCAACCTCTGCTCTCTGCAACGATCCCTCTGCACCCCAGTTTCAAACCTCTGCTCTCTGTAACAGTCCTTCTGCACCCTATTATGCAACATCTGCTCTCTACAACGGTCCTTCTGCACCAAACTTTCCAAACTCTGCTCTCTCTTACAGTCCTTCTGTACCGCAGTCTCCAACCTCTTCTCTTTATAACTGTCCTTCTGCACCCCAATTGCCAACCTCTGCTTTCTGTAACAGTCCTTCTGCACCTCAGATTCCAACCTCTGCTCTCTGTAACACTCCTTCTTAGCCTCAGTCTGAAACTTCTGCTTTCTGCAACGATCCTTCTGCACCCAAGTCTCCAAAATGTGCTTTCTATAACAATCCTTCTGCACCCCAGTCTCCAAACCCTTTCCGCAGCTAAAGTACTTCTGCACCCCTTTCTCCAACATCTGCTCTCTGAAACACTTCTTCTGCACCCAAGTATCTAACCTGTGCTCTCTGTAACTGTCCTGCTTCACCAACGTCTCCAAACTCTGCTCTCTGTAGCGATCCTTCTGCACCTTATTCTCCAACCTCTCCTCTCTGCAATGATCCTTCTGCACCCCAGTCTCAATCCTCTGCTCTCTGTAAGAATCCTTTTGCACCCCAGTCTCAAACCTCTCCTCTCTGTAAATGTCCTTCTGGACTTATGTCTCCAAGTTCTGCAATCTGTAACAGTCCTTATGCACCCCAGTTTTAAACCTCTGCACTCAGAAATGATCTTTCTGCACCTTAGTCTCCAACCTCTGCTCTCTTTAATAGTCCTTATGCACCCAGTCTCCAACATCTGCTCTCTGCAAAGATCCTTCTTATCCCCAGTCTCCAACCTCTGCTCTCTGCAATGGTCCTTTTACATCCCAGTTTCCAAAATATGCTCTCTGTAACTGTCCTTCTGCACCTCAGTCTCAAAACTGTGCTCTCTGAAACAATTCTTCTGCACCCCTGTCTCCAACCTCTGTTCTCAGTAACAGTTCTGGTGCACCCCAATCTCCAAACTCTGCTCTCTGTAACACTCCTTCTGCACCCCAGTCTCCACCCTTTACTCTCTGTAAAAGTCCTTCTGCACCTCAGTCTCCAACCTCTGCTCTCTCTAAGATCCTTCTGCAACCCATTTTCCAAACGCTGCTCTCTGTAAGAGTCTTCTGCACCCCAGACTCCAAACTCTGCTCCCTGTAATGGGCCTTCTGCACCGCAGTCTTCAAACTCTGCTCTTTGTAACAGTCCTTCTGCAACCCATAATCCAACATCTGCTCTCTGAAAAAGTCCTTCTGCACCTCAGTCTGAAAACTCGGCTCTCTGCAAAAATCATTCTACACCCGAGTTTCCAAACTTTGCTCTCTGTAACAGTTCTTCTTAGCCTCAGTCTACAAAATGCTTTCTGTAAGATTCTTCTGCAACTCAGTCTCGAAATTGTTCTATCTGTAACAGTCCTTTGGAACCCAAGTCTGCAAACTCTTCTCTCTGTAACAGTCCTTCGGAACCCAAGTCTCTAATCTCTGCTCTAGGTGACAATCCTTCTACACCTCAGTCTCCAACCTCTGCTCTCTATAACGGTTCTTCTGCACCCCAGTCTCCACAATCTGTTCTCTACAACAGTCCTTCTGCACCCCAGTCTCCAACGTGTGCTCTCTGCAAAAGTCCTTCTGCATCCCAGTCTCCAACCTCTGCTCTCTGCTATAGTACTTCTGCACCCCAGTCTCCAACATCTGCTCTCTGTATCAGTTCTTTTACACCTCAGTCTCCAACCTCTGCTCTCTGCAGCATTACTTTTACACCCCAGTAACCAAAATCTGCTCGGTGTAACGATCTTTCTGCACCTTAGTTTCCAACCTCTGCTCTCTGCAACGATCCTTCTGCACCCCAGTCTCTAACCTCTGATCTCTGTATCAGTCCTTGTGCACCCCTGTCTCCAACCTCTGCTCTCAGAAGCAGTTTTCTGCACCCCAATCTCCAAACTCTGCTCTCTGTAACACTCCTTCTGCACCCCAGTCTCCACCCTCTACTCTCTGTAAAAGTCCTTGTGCACCTCAGTCTCCAACCTCTGCCCTCTGTAAGATGCTTCTGCAACCCATTCTCCAAATGCTGCTCTCTGTAACAGTCTTCTGCACCCCAATCTCCAAAGTCTGCTCTCTGTAACAGGCCTTCTGCACCCCAGTCTCCAACCTGTGCTCTCTGCAACAATCTTTCTGCACCCCAGTCTCCAAACTCTGCTCTTTGTTTCAGTCCTTCTTCACCCCAAGATCCAACATCTGCTCTCTGAAACAGTCCTTTTGCACCTCAGTCTGAAAACACGGCTCTCTGCAAAAATCCTTCTGAACCCGAGTTTCCAAACTTTGCTGTATGTAACAGTCCTTCTGAACCTCAGTCTACAAAATGTTCTCTGTAAGATCCTTCTGATGCTAAGTCGCGAAATTGTGCTATCTTTAACAGTCCTTCTGCACCCCAGTCTCCAAACACTGCTATCTATAACAGGCGTTCTGCACCCCAGTCTCCAATCTCTGCTCTCTCTAACAGGCCTTCTGCACCACAGTCTCCAACCTCTTCTCTCTGCAACAGTCCTTCTGCACCCCAGTCTCCAAACTCTACTGTCCGTATCAGTTATTCTGCACCCCAGTCTAAAACCTCTGCTCTCTGTAACAGTCCTTCTGAACCTCAGTCTCCAACCTCTGCTCTCTGCAACAGTCCATCTGCACCCCAGTCTCCAACCTCTGCTCTCTGTAAACATCTTATTATACCCCAGTATCCAACATCTGCTCTCTGCAATGATCTTTCTGCATCCCAGTCTCCAACCTCTTTTCTCTGCAACGATCATTCTTAAACTCAGTCTCCAACCTCTGCTCTCTGCAACAGTCCTTTTGCACCCCAGTCTCCAGACTCTGCTGTTTGTAAGATCTTTTTGCATCACTTTCTCCAAACTCTCCTCTCTGTAACAGTCATTCTGCACCGCAGTATCCAAACTCTGCTCTCTTTAAAAGTCCTTTTGCACCTCAGTCTCCAACCTTTGCTCTCTGTAATGGTCCTTCTGTAATGCAGTATCCAACCTCTGCTCTCTGTATCAATTCTTCTTCACCTCAGTCTCCAATGTCTGCTCTCTGTAACAGTCCTTCTGCACCCTAGTCTCCAACATCTGCTCTCTACAGTGGTCCTTCTGCACCGCAGTCTCCAAACTCTGCTCTCTCTAACAGTCCTTCTGTACGGCAATCTACAAACTCTTCTCTCTATAAAGGTCTCTATAAAGGTCCTGCTGCACCCAAATTGCCAACCTCTGCTTTTTGTAACAGTCCTTATGCACCTCAGATTCCAACCTCTGCTCTCTGAATGAGTACTTCTAAGCCTCAGTCTGAAACCTCTGCTGTCTGCAACAATCCTTCTGCACCCCAGTCTCAAACCTCTACTCTCTGTAACAGGTCTTCTTCACCCCAGTCTCCAAACTCTGCTCTCTGTAACAGGCCTTCTGCACCCTAGTCTCCAAACTCTTCTCTCTGCAACGATCCTTCTGCACCTCAGTCTCCAATATCTGCTCTCTGCAACAGTCCTTATAAACCGCAGTCTCTAACCTCTGATCTCTGTATTGATCCTTCTGCATCCCAGTCTCCAACAACTGCTCTCTGAAACAGTCCTTCTGCACCCCAGTCTACAACCACTGCTCTCTTCTACAGTACTTCTGCACCCCAGTATCCAACCTCTCCTCTCTGCAGCATTTCTTCTGCACCCAAGTCTCAAACCTCTGCTCTCTGTAACTGTTCTGCTGCAACCCAGTCTCCAACCTCTGTTCTCTGTAGCGATCCTTCTGCACCTCATTCTCCAACCTCTGCTCTTTTCAACGATCCTTCTGCACCCCAGTCTTCATTCTCTGCTCTCTGTAAAAATCCTTTTGCACCCCAGTCTCAAACATCTGCACTCAGAAATGATCTTTCCACACCTCTGTCTTTAACCTCTGCTCTCTTTAATAGTTTTTCTGCACCTGAGTCTCCAAAGTCTGCTCACTGCAACAATCCTTCTTCTCCCCAGGCTCCAACCTCTGCTCTCTGCAACGGTCTTTCTACATCCCAGTTTCCAAAATCTGCTCTCTGTAAAAGTCCTTCTTCACCCCATGATTCAACATCTGCTCTCTGTAACAGTCCTTCTGCACCTCAGTCTCCAAACTCTGTTCTCTGAAACAGTCCTTCTGAATCCCTGTCTCCAACCTCTGATCTCAGTAACAGTTCTTCTGCACACCAATCTCCAAACTCTGCTCTCTGTAACACTCCTTCTGCACCCCAGTCTCCAACCTATACTCTCTTTAAAAGTCCTTCTGCACACCAATCTCCAACCTCAGCTCTCTGTAACATCCTTCTGCAACCCATTCTCCAAACACTGCTCTCTGTAACAAGCCTTCTGCACTCCAGACTTCAACTTCTGCTCTCTGTAACAGTCCTTCTTCACCCCATGATCCAACATCTGCTCTCTGAAACAGTCCTTCTGCACCTCAGTCTGAAAACTCGGCTCTCTTCAAAAATCCTTCTGCATCCGAGTTTTCAAACTTTGCTCTCTGTAACAGTTTTTCTGAACCTCAGTCTAAAAAATGCTCTCTGTAATATCCTTCTGGAACCCAGTCACGAAATTGTGCTATCTTTAACAGTCCTTCTGCACCTCAGTCTACAAACTCTGCTCTCTTTAACAGGCCTTCTGCACCCCAGTATCCAATCTCTGCTCTCTGTAACAGGCCTTCTGCACCCAGTCTCCAACCTCTTCTCTCTGCAAGGATCTCTCTTAACCTCAGTCTCCAACCTCTGCTCTGTGCAACAGTCCTTCTGCACATCAGTGTCCAAAATCTGCTCTCTGTAACAATCTTTCTGCACATCAGTTTCCAACCTCTGCTCTCTGCAATGATGCTTTGTCACCACAGTCTGAAACCTCTGCTCTCTTTAACAGTTCTTCTAAACCCAAATCTCTAAACTCTGCTCTCTGTAACACTCCTTCTGCACCCTAGTATCCTTCCTCTGCTCTCTGTAAGAATATTTTGACACCCCACTTTCCAACCTCTCTTCTCTGTAAAAGTTTTTCTGCACCTCAGTATCCAACCTCTGCTCTCGGTAACAGTTCTTCTGCACCCCAATTTCAAAATTCTGCTCTCTGTAACACTCATTCTGCACCCCAGTCTCCACACTCTGACCTCTGTTACAATCATTCTGGACCTCAGTCTCAAACCTCTGTTTTCTGTATCAGTTCTCCTGCACCTCCGTCTCTAAATTTGTTCTCTGCAATAGTCCTTCTGCACCTCAGTTCTAACCTCTGCTCTCTGCAACATTTCTTCTCCTCCCCAGTCTCCGAACTGTGCTTTCTGTAACATTGTTCCTGACCCTAGTCTCCAACCTCTGCTTTCTGTAAAGATCCTTCTCCACCTCAGTCTCCAAACTCTGATCTCTGCAATGATCTTTCTGCACCTCAGGTTCCAACGTCTGCTCTCTGCAACGATCCTTCTGCACCCCAGTTAATAACCTCTTCTCTCTGTAAAAGTACATCTACACCTCAGTCGCCAACCTCTCCTCTCTGTACCAACCCTTCTGCACCTCAGTCTCCAAACTCTGCTCTCTATAACAGGCCTTCTACACGCCAGTCTTCAACCTCTGCTCTCTGTAACAGTTCTTCTGCACCACAGTCTCGAACCTCTGCTCTCTGTAACAATCCTTCTGAACCCGAGTCTCCAAACTCTGCTCTCTGTAATAATCTTTCTGCACCCCAGTCTCCAACCTCTGCTCTCTATACAGTTCTTCTGCACCCCAATCTCCAAACTCTGCTGTCTGTATCACTCCTTCTGCACCAAAGTCTCCATCCTCTGCTCTCTGTAAGAATTTTTGTGCACCTCAGTCTCCAACCTCTGCTCTCACTAACAATTTTTCTGCACCCCAGTCTCCAACCTCTGCTCTCTGTAACGATCCATCTGCAACTCAGTCTCTAACCTCTGCTCTATGTAACAGTCTTTCTGCACTCTAGTCTCCAACATCTGCTCTTTGAAAGGATCCTTCTTCTACCCAGTCTCCAACCTCTGCTCTCTGTAACAGTTCTCTTTTATCGCAATCTCCAACCTCTTCTCTTTGTAACTGTCCTTCTGCTCCCTAATTGCCAGCCTCTGCTTTCTGTAACAGTATTTTTGCACCCCAGTCTCAAGACTCTGCTCTCTGGAAGATCATTTTTCATCCCAGTCTCCAAACTCTGCTCTTTGTAGCAGTTTTTCTACACTCCAGGATCCAAAATCTGCTCTCTTGAAGAGTCCTTCTGCACCTCAGTCGTTAACCTTTGCCCTCTGTAATTGTCTTTCTGCACCCCAGTCTCCAAACTCTGCTCTCTGTAACAATCCATCTGCACCTCAGTCTCCAATGTCTGCTCTCTGTAACAGTTCTTCTCTACCCCAGTCTCCAACATCTGCTCTCTGCAACGGTCCTTTTGCACCCCAGTCTCCAAACTGTTCTCTGTAACAGTCCTTCTGTACCCCAGTCTCCAACCTTTTCTTTCTATAATGGTTCTTCTACACGCGAATTGCCAACCTCTGCTTTCTGGAACAGTCCTTCTGAGCCTCAGATTCCAAACTCTGCTCTCTGTAACAGTCCTTCTAAGCCTCAGTCTGAAACCTCTGCTCTCTGCAACAATCCTTCTGCACCCCAGTCTCCAAACTGTGCTATCTGTAAAAATCCTTCTGCACCCCTGTCTCAAACCTCTGTTGTCTGTAAAAGGTTTTCTGCACCCCAATTTCAAACGCTGCTCTCTGTAACAGGCCTTCTGCACCCCAGTCTCCAACCTCTTCTCTCTGCAACTATCCTTCTGCACCTCAGTTTCCAACCTCTGCTCTCTGCAACAATCCATCTGCAACTCAGTCTCCAACCTATGCTCTCTGTGACAGTCCTTCTGCACCACAGTCTCCAACATCTGCAATCTGCAACGATTCTTCTTCTACCCAGTCTCCAACCTCTGCTCCCTGTAACAGTTCTTTTGTATTGCAGTCTTCAACCTCTTCTCTTTGTAACGGTTCTTCTGCTCCCCAATTGCCAACCTCTGCTTTCTGAAAAACTTCTTCTGCTCCTCAGTCTCTAAACTCTGCTCTCTGCAACAGTCCTTCTGCACCCCAGTCTCCAGACTCTGCTATCTGTAAGATCCATTTGCATCCCAGTCTCCAACATCTGCTCTCTGTAACAGTCCTTCTGCACCACAGTATCCAACCTCTGCTCTCTGGAAAAGTCTTTCTGCACATCAGTCTTCAAACTTTGCTCTTTGTAATGGTCCTTCTGCACCCCAGTATTCAAACTCAGCTCTCTGTAACAAACCTTCTGCACCCCACTCTCCAAACTCTGCACTCTGTAACAGGCCTTCCGCAACCCAGTTTCAAACCTCTTCTCTCTGCAACGATCCTTTTTCACCTCAGTCTCCATTCTCTGCTCTCTATAACTGTCCTTCTGCACCCCAGTCTCCTTTCTCTGCTCTCTGTAAGAATCTTTCTGCACCCCAGTCTCCAACCGCTCCTCTCTTTAACAGTCCTTCTGCACCTCAGTGTCCAACCTCTGCTCTCTGTAATGAACCTTCAGCACCCTATTCTCAAAACTATGCTTTCAGGATTAGTCCTTTTGCACACCAGTATCCTAACTCTGCTCTCTGTAACAGTCCTTTTGTACCGCAGTCTCAAAACTCTGCTCTCTGTAATGGTCCTTCTGCACCCCAGTCTCCAACGTCAGCTTTCTGTATCAGTTCTTCTGCACCCCAGTCTTCAACCTCTGCTCTTAGTAAGAGTCCTTCTGCAGCCCAATCTCCAACTTCTGCTCTCTGCAACATTTCTTCTGCACCCCAGTCTCAATCAGTGCTCTCTGTAACTGCCTTTCTGCACTCCAGTCTCTAACCTCTCCTCTTTGTAACGATCTTTCTGCACCACAGTCTGAAACCTCTGGTCTCTGCAACGATCCTTCTTACCCTCATAATCCAACCTCTGCTCTCTGCAATGATCCTTCTGCACCCAAGTCTCATACCTCTGCTCTCTGTAACAATCCTTCTGCAACTCCGTCTCCATTCGCTGCTATCAGTAACAATGCATCAGCACACCAGTCTCCAACCTCTGTTCTCTGTAACAGGCCTAATGCACCACAGTCTCCTAACTCTGCTCTCTGTAACATGCCTAATGCACCCCAGTCTCCATCTTTTTCTCTCTTCAATTATCCTTCTTCACCTCAGTCTCCAACCACAGCTCTCTGCAACAGTCCTTCAGCACCCAGTCTCCAACCTCTGCTCTCTGCAAGATCCTTGTTCACACCGGTCTCCAAACTTTGCTCTGTATAACAGTCCTTCTGCACCTCGGTCTCCAAACTCTGCTCTCTGCTACGGTCCTTCTGCACCCCAGTATCCAACCTCTGTTCTCTGCAACAGTCCTTCTGCACCGCAGGCTCCAAACTCTGCTTTCTGTAACAGTTCTCCTGTACTGCAGTCTCCA